>NW_014007012.1:0-2075 GCF_000611645.1 Monoraphidium neglectum | reverse complement strand
CCCTTGAGCAGCGGCTGAGGGTGGCGTTCCTGGAGGCGCGCCTGGCGGCTGCGGCCGGCGGCGGCGCGGCGTGGGCGCGGCTGGGGATGGACGGGGTGGCGCTGGAGCTGGGGGGCGAGAGGGGCGGCGCCGCGGCGGCGGTGACGGCGCACGAGCAGAGGTGAGGGGGGTTGGGGGCGCCGTCGGGCGGCGCAGGGCGCGCCTGGCCGTTGGGGCATTTGATTGCCAGGCACGACTGGGCTAACCTTGGTGCACCGATGAGAAGTCAATGTCCAACACGTACAATACTTTTCAAGCCAAGTTTGGGGTTGAGCACATGTATGGGAATACGAGCGCACCCAAGCTTGAAGGTCTGATCTGAGTGAAATGTTGTTGTGTCCCACTTACACACACACACACAATCACACACACGCACATACACACACACCATCTTACAAACACAAACACACACTTGCGCGGCTTCTCAAGGTACGCGGCGGCCCGCAGCCTGCTCTTCTCGCGCCGCACGCCGGACGAGGCGGCGCGCCTGGAGGCGCGCCTGCGGCTGGAGTGGGAGTGGCTGGCGCGCGTCAGGCGGCGCGCGGCCGGAGCGGAGGACGAGCGCGCGCTGCGGCAGGTGCGGGGCCCTGTGTCGAAGTCCACATGCACAGCACCCACCTGACCCCGCGCATCTTGCGGGACGCGTCTGGACCCCGCGCGGCGATGGCAGAGTGGCGCTGCCTGGAGGCTGGCACTGCCTGCCGGCCGACGCGATGCGAGCGGCTGGGCTCGACTCGACCCCTATGCCCCCCTCCCCTTCCTGTGACGCGCCACAGGTGACCGACGGGGACGAGGGCGCCTCTGCGCCTCCCCTCAAGAGTGTCCTAAAGCACCCCCACCAACAGCAGCAGCAGCAGCAGCAGCAGCAGCCGGCCACGACGCCCCCCACTGCGCGCAGTCAGGGCAGCTTGGGCAGGCGGGGCGCGGCCATCGTGGCGGCGGCTGCAGCTGCCACGGCTGCCAGCTGCACGCCACCACGTAGGAGGGTGCGGTTTGCGGTGGACTCGCCTAATGGTTGCGGAGTTGAGGGCGGCGCCAAGACACGCCATTTGCGCTGAGATGCGCAGGCGGCCACGGCCAACCCGTGCTGAGCAGCTTGCGCCCGGCTATGGCGAACACCATTGAGTTGACGCCTTGCTTTGTGCACGCACACACCAATACACACACATACACACTCACACACATACACACACGGGCATGCACACCGTCCAAGACGTCATCCATTTGGCTGGTCAGCGTTGCAACCCCTTGAGCACAGTTGGTGAGGTCTGGGCTCTTGCTGTTTGGGCGCCGTGAGCGCGCTCATGCCCCCGCCCCCCATTGACTTGCGACCCCACGAGCCGCCACCCGGCACATTGCCAGCTGCCGCGCAGCCGGCTGCCAGTGGTTTCTGCCGCGTTGCTTGGGCTGTTTTGGGCCGGCTCGGGCCGCCGCTGTTGGTGTAACTAAAGACGAAGCGGGCTGGCGGTTCGATGTCTGCGAGCAGAACTTTTGCTTCGCCCCTGCACAATTGAGGAAGGTGGTTACTGCTTTTGAGGGGAGGTGCCTCCCAGGCTGTGCTGCACACACACATATACACACATGAACACACAGAAAGGCCCGAGGAAGAGTGTAAGCCGCGGTGGTGACTAGCAAGCTGTGGCACTATCGGCGTGACCAGAGGGTCGCAGAGCAACCGAGCGCCGCCGCCGCCGCGTTGATAGCCGCGGCGTGCTGCGGGCGGGCCTCGTGCCAAGCCCCCGCGGCCCGGGTGACAATGGTGGCCGGGCCGCGAGGGAGCCCCTGGGCGGCGCAGCGCGGCGCGGTTTTCGAGGGGTCCCCCTTTGCCTGCGGCCGGCGCCGCCGGGGGCCCGGCGCGTGGCTGTGGTGCATCAGCCGAGGGCCTCGAGGATGGTGTCGGCGCCCGACACTGTGAAGGCGCCGCCCTCCTCCAGGTTGAGCACCTTGACCACCTTTGATGGGGGGGTGTTGGCGGGGCGGCGTTTGGCGGCAGAGGAAAGAGGGGTTGTCTTGTTTTGGGGGGGGGGGATGTCGAG
>NW_014007013.1:0-2076 GCF_000611645.1 Monoraphidium neglectum | reverse complement strand
GGGTTGAGGGGGGGGCTAAGGGGAGGGGCAGGGCGCTTCGTGGGTTGGGTTGGGTCTTGAGGGGTCGGGCTGCTGGTGTAAGGATGGGGTTGCAGGGAGTCACGGGTGGACGAGCAGCCTGGAGGGGTGCCATGCCGGGGCCGGGCAGAATCAGGGTTCTGCGGATCAATCACAGGGTGGGGGCCTCTGCAAGCAGAGTTGCGACAAGCAGCACGGGCAACCCCCGCACCTGGCCCTTGCCATGAGCCCAGGGTTTCTGCACCACCACCCCTGCCATTTCATGTGAGCGGCTGGCAGCCCACGGGCGCCTTCACTCCCCTGCTTTCGGGACACCCCCGCGTTCACAGTCGAGGGGGTTGTGTACGTGGTCGACTCTGGCGTGGTCAAGCAGAAGCATTACCACCCGGCCAGCGGCATGGACTCGCTCGACGTCGTGCCCATATCCCGGGTGCAGGCCACGCAGCGCGCTGGCCGCGCCGGCCGCACGCGGCCGGGCAAGGTGCGCAGGCTCACGCGAGTATGTGGTGCAGGCTTGGGCGGAAGGGCGAGCAGGTGGACGGACGGGGCGGCGAGGCGCCGGGCATGAGGAAGCGGCTCGTTGGGCGGAGCAAGCGTCTCAGCAGACAGTACCTTCCTGCAACGTCACTCTGAGGTTTATGGCTGGTGACCGCTTGTGCCCAGCCCTTTGCCGACCTCCGCTTTCCCACCACACACGCTCTCGCACTCTGCTCCGATCCCGAAATCCGTCCACCATCGGCTCGTACCGCCGCCCCCAGTGCTTCCGGCTGTACACGCGGCTGTACTTCGAGTCCCAAATGCCGGACGCGGCGCTGCCCGAGATCCAGCGCTGCGGCCTGGCGGGGGCGGTGCTGCACCTCAAGGCGCTGCGGCTGCCCCTGGACGTGCTGGGGTTTGACTTTTTGGACCCGCCGTCAAGGTGCGCGCGTCCTTGTAAGTAGTTTTGTGGGGATGGGAGTATATGTGTGTGTTGACTGTGTTGCTCTGTGTGTGTGCATGTGTGTGTTTGTAGCGGTGGATGTGTGTGTGTGTTGGTTTGTGTGTGTGTGTGTGTGTGTGTGTGTGTGCGCGCGCGCGCGCGTGCATGCGCAAACGTACGTGCACACAAACACACGCCCCTCCACACTCCACACCAATTCAACCCGACGTTTGTCTGCACATTCCTATCTTCCCAAAGGGGTGCCCTGGAGGAGGCGCTGCGGCGGCTGTACATAACCGACGCCATTGACGCCGACGGTGACATCACCCCCCTCGGCCGCCAGATGGCCAACATGCCGCTGGAGCCGGACCTCGCAAGGGCGCTGCTGGCGGCGCACAAGCTCAGGTGGGCAGCTGCCGGGAAGCTGCTGGGTCTGGGGTTTGGGTTTGCAGAATGTCACACCTGACACAACCAGGAGGCATGCCTGGGATCAGTTGTGTATGCTCAAACAGCTGGTGGTCGTCATTCAAACCTCCGCTTGGGTGGTATAGTGTTGTTGTGCTATTGGTGAAAGTGGTGCGGCAAAAGCCGGGCCGACTCGCAAGCACCCAGGGCGCTGCCCGGTCCCCCCTCAAGGGGACCGCCGGCGCAGCGCAGGCCGGGCCGCCCGGCGGCGCGCCCCACCGCCCCGCGGCCCGGCCCCGCGGGCGCGCGGCGCCATCGCGCGCACGCGCGCCCGCGCCGCCGAAGGTCGGCGCCTGGGCAGATCACCGCATGCAGGCCTGCTCAGGTTTCCCTGCCCCGAGCAAACAGGCAGCGAGAAGTATAACAGGCCGACAGATCATCCCCTCACCCTTCATTTCGCTCGCCACTTGCTCGTCACATACATGCCGACACACCCCCGCGCCTCAGCCCCTCCCCTGCCTGCACCCTTTCCTGCACCTGCCCCCTCCTCAACCCACTCGCCGCGCGTCGCGTCAATATGATCTTGACCCGTAACCGCGATCTTAACCGACTGCGCCCCGCGCGCGCGCCGCAGCTGCCTCGATGAGATGGTGACGGTGGCGGCCATGCTGTCCGCAGAGCACGTCTTCGCCGGCGGCCACGGCCCGGACGTCGGCAACGGCCTCGCGCCCGGC
>NW_014007014.1:0-2076 GCF_000611645.1 Monoraphidium neglectum | reverse complement strand
GGCTTGGGGCCCCGATGGTGGGTCGTGTATTCGTCAAGGACGAGCCAGTCCCATGCATGCTCAGCGGCTGGGGCACATGCGCACGCACGCCCGTACGCCCTCTGCGGCCCGTCACCGCCACGCCGCTGCCCGAAAAAGCTCACCGGGCCAGTCGTGGCTCCTGCCCAGGGACGACACGGCGGAGACGACCAGGGCGGCGCAGGTGGCCTCGGCGAAGGAGCCAAACAGGTCGGCGCCCATGCCGGCGATGTCACCCACGTTGTCGCCCACGTTGTCTGCGGGTCGAGTTCGTTTTTGGGGGTTGGCCAATGCGCAGAGTACGCACGCGAAAGGAGAGGCAGCCGATGCCACCTGCCTTGAGCAACTGCCCAGCACACAGTCCGGCAGAAACAGGCCGCTGCGGACCTCTGCAGGCCTGGCGGACGAGGGGCTGTCTCAACCCGGCCACGTGGGCGCCCCGACCGCCCAGCACGTAAAAGAATGGCCGATTGCTTCATGATCGATCGTACTTAAAAGAGGTTTGGACTCACCGGCAATCACGGCGGGGTTGCGGGGGTCGTCCTCGGGGATGTCCTTCTCCACCTTGCCCACCAGGTCAGCGCCCACATCAGCGGCCTGATCGTTGTCGGTTGCGTTCGGTGGGCGTCGGTTGGTTGAACGGGGGGTGGAGTTGGCGGCCGGCCACTGCCTTGGGGTGGCTCGGGGGTTGATCACGAGGGCGTGAATTGCAGCAGATTGTCGTCCCCAGAGAGGCTGGGCTGCTCAATTTCGTCGCGTGCGCGCGCACACACACACACACACACACAGACACGCACGCGCGCGAGCACACACCCACCCCATCAAAAACAAGAACACACACTCACACACACAGAGATGGCCCCACGCGTCAGACCCTAATGCAGCTGCGCCCTGCCCCCAAATCCCATCACATAGACGTGCACATGTGTAGGTGCAGACCCAACTCCCCCACAAGAACACTTCCGCCGCCCGCGGGCCATCCGAAGCCGGCGCCACAGGGGGAAAACGCCCGCCGCCCGCCCTGCCTTCGGCCCCCGCCGCCTCCCGCCCACGCGCCCTCCTACACTTCTGTATGCACATGCGCAATGCAAGCGCCCCCTGATGAACGCACCTTAGTGTAGATGCCGCCACCCACGCGGCCGAACAGCGCGATGGAGGAGCCGCCCAGGCCGTAGCCGGTGATGGCCTCAAACAGGCCCTGCCAGTCGTCGCCGTAGAACTGCACATTTGAACGGCGGCCGGCGACAGCTCTGTCAGTTGCGTGGCTGTGTGGCGCATTCGCGCACGTGCTGCTGCGTCCACCCGCAGGGGGCTTGCAGCGCCAGCTGCCACAACCACAGCATTGAGGTTTGGTCCCAAGAGGACGGCCAAGCGGGCAGAGAGGAAGGGGCCGCCCCCTGTTTCCTGTGTGCGCGACCCACACTGACGTGCGAGCCCCTTGACGCCTTGCCCTTGCACTCTCTCCCCACGCGCCTGCTCGCGGACAGGCAAGACCTGGATCAGGGTCTGGACCCATCATGCACGGACATGATTTCATCTACCCACCTTGCCGAAGGCCACGATGGCGAGGTACAGGTTGAGCAGACCCAGGCTGGCCAGCAGGAAGCCCATCACCGCACCGGAGCGGAATGCTGCGGGTGTGAGGGAGAGGATTTGGGGGTCACGCACACACGCTGACTCAGTCAAGGCAGGCGCGCCCGCGCGCTCGCCCGCTGCATGCGTTGTGGGCGCCTCCTCGCATGGCGCAGCCTGACGTGTGCGTGTTGACGGCGCGCGGCCGCGCGGCCGCGTGCGCGCGGGCCGCAGGGAGGCTGGGGCCGGGGTGCTCACCGCACATGAACGCGGGCGCGATGCCGCGGCGCGCCTCGAGCGCCGTGCGCGCGTTGGCGTATGTCGCGATCTTCATGCCCAGGTAGCCGGAGAGGCACGAGGTGAGGGCGCCCAGGACGAAGGCGATGGTCGAGAAGAGGCCGTTCTTCAGCTCGTCCTGGCGGGTGCGGGGGGCCTCGGGGGCGATGGACCCCAGGAGGCTGAAGATGAGGATCGACATGATCACCT
>NW_014007015.1:1171-2437 GCF_000611645.1 Monoraphidium neglectum | reverse complement strand
GTGGGGGAGAGGGGGTGGGCCGCAGGGGGCCTCGGCTGATGGGACGCTGGGGTCGATGGGGGCAACACACCACGGCCGGGAGCCGAAGGGCTGGGGGTAAACCACTCAAACGCAGATGAGAAGGGACGGCGCTACTACTGACGACGGTCGAACAAATGGGCGAAGGGGCGGGACGAAGGGCGGTGGCGGGCGCGCCCCGGCGCACCCGCGGGCGCCGCGGGTGCGGGGCCGGCCGCCGCGTTTGAGCGTCGGGTGGGGCGCCCTGTGGCGCCTGGCCCGCCCTCGAACGGCGGGAGCGTAGGGCGCGCACACGCACACACACAAGCGCGCGCAAGCACGCGCACACGCACGCGCGCGCAGCTGCGGCGCGCGGTCAACTCCTGTTCGTGTCGCTGTGACCCGTTTTGGCCGACGCGCGCCTCGCCGCCGCCGGCCCCCGGCCGTTTCAAGGGTTTTGACGGTTTTGGGTGCCGCCGCGCCCAACGCGCCGCCGCCCTGCCGCCGCCCCTCACACCCTCTAGGGCGACCCAGAGAGGGGGGAGACGCGGCGTGCGCGCGGCCGCGCGCGGCGCGAGAGCCTCGGGCGGCGCCAGGCAAGAGGGGGCGCCGCGGCGCGCGGCGCGCAGGCGTGCGCGTGCGCGCGCGGCGCGTGCTTGCCTGGGGTGCCCCGCGCGGACAGAGGTTTGCTGTCGATTTTGTTGTACAGGCTTTCGGACGGGAGGCCGCGCCCACGCCCCCGCCCTCGCCCACCCCAGCTGCCGCGGCGCACCGCCGCTGGCTGCGCGGGCGCGCGTGTGGTGCCGCCGGCGGCATGCACCCGCTCGTGCGTGTGGGGCGGGCTCGAGCGGGAGACGAGGCCGCGGGAGACGCTCTACAATGGACAATCGCTGTGACAGAGCCCTGGGACAATTGGGAGCGCGCATGCGCGCGCGCGACAGGGGCACGGCGCCGCGGCTCAATACCACTGCATACTCACGACACCAAAGGTTGGGCAAAACGCGCCCGCGTGGCTCAGGCAGGCGCACCCGCACTGCCGTGGCCGCGGTCGCAGGCGGCGAGCCGGCGGCGGGCGGGGTGGGGAGCAGGGGGCGGTCACGGCGCGCGCGCTGGGGGCGCCGCGGGCAAAGGGAAGTGGGGCCGTGGGCGCCTTGGCGCAGGGCCGCGGGCATGAGGGGATGCGCAGCAGAAAGGCCGCCTCTGCGGCGGCGCAGCGCGCGCGCGCGCCTTGGCGCGCGGCGGCCCCGCGGCGGGCCGCCGCGGCTACTC
>NW_014007015.1:0-812 GCF_000611645.1 Monoraphidium neglectum | reverse complement strand
ACTCGCCGCCGCGAGACAGGCTGCCGCTGCTCCCGCCGCCGCCCCGCTCCGGCGCGCCGCCGCCGCCGCCGCCGCCACCTGCACTCCCGCTCCCGCCGGCGTGGTGCTGCCGCGGGCGCACGTTGGGTCCCACCGGGAATGGCTCCTGCTCCCCCGCACCCGGCCCGTCCGTCACAAAAAGTACTGGCCGGCACCGCTTGTCCTCGTGCATGAGGCTCGAGTTCTGGAAGTGCGAGATCAGCGCCGCGCGGCCCTGGATGCGCGCGTAGCTGATCTGGCAGACCTTCTCGCTGTTGAACTTCTCCCAGCGGCGGTTGTCGAAGCGCTCGACGAGCGGCAGGATGTGGCGGGGCTCTATCATGTTGATAAAGGCGTAGCCGACGTTGCACTTGTTCTTGAAGTCTATGGGCAGGTAGAAGAAGTCAAAGGTGCCGCGGAACGCCTCCTCGATCGTCTGCAACGGTGGGGCAAATGTTGAGCGCGCGGGTGGTCAAGATCACCAGAGCGACGGGGACGGCGTCGTCCACAGGCAGTGCACTCGCCACCACTGCTGTCAAAGGGTCAAGGTAGCCAGCCGTCATACTCGGTCCAAACCCGGTCGAACTGGTCACTGCGGGCTGTCCAGGGCGCAGCGCAGCTGCGGGTCAAACCCGGTCAAAGGCCCGGTCAACCCCCGCACCTGCAGCAGCATCTTCTGGGTGTACTTGTTGGGGATGTTCTTGACCATCAGAGTCGTCCGCCGGTCCTCCCCGTTCAAGATCCGCTCAGCATCCAATGCAAACAGCTTCTCCTGCGCGCGCTTCCGCTCCGCC
>NW_014007016.1:0-2079 GCF_000611645.1 Monoraphidium neglectum | reverse complement strand
GACGTCCGCCGCCCGCTCCCCGCCGACGTCCCCCGCCGCCGCCTCCGCCGCCTCTGCGACCGCCCGCGCGGCGCCGCCGCCGCGGCTTGTCCCCTCCCCGCCGCCCGCGCCCGAGGCGGCGCGCGCCGCCCACCTCCAGGCCGCGAGGGCGGCCATTACGAGGTATCTCAGCAGGTCTGGCAGCAGCATGAACGCGAGGTCCAGGAAGTAGCAGGTGACCAGCGTCCGGGCCAGCGCGGCGCTGGCGGGCGCGTGCAGCAGCAGCAGGCCGGCCAGCAGGATGGCGGCTTCGACGGAGTGAGACAGCACCTCGCCCCACTGCGCAGGGGCGGACGGCAAGGGGGCGCGCGGGGGCGTCGGGGCGTCGGTGCGGGTACAGAGAGCATGCGCGGGCAGGGTCGTAAGGGGCTGCGGCTTGAAGCCCTCCGCCCGCCGACGGCGCCGGCTGCGTTGCGGGCCGCCTTTCAAGGCGTCCGCCGCCCGCAGCCCGCGCCTCCTCGCCGTCCTTGCAGCCCTCACCGCCCTGCCCTGGTCCCCGGGCCCCTTGTACACACCAACCCCTCCCCCCCGGATCCCTTGTTTGTGAGCCGCGCACCTGCAGCAGGGCTGGTGCCAGGGGCCTCACCCCCAGGAGGTACCCCACAAACATGACCTGGACGACCAGCAGGCACACCAGCTGGGGGGGTGTATGATTGTTTGGGGGTCGGGGGAGTGGTTTCAGGGGAGTGCGGCGGTGGGGAAGGCGCGTGCAGAGCAGCTAAGGCAAGCGAGGAGGCCGCGGCGTGGTGCTGCCGGGCGGGCGGGGACGAGCGCGGGGAAGGGGCCCTCGGCTTTGCACGAGCGCGCGTGCAGGCGGTTGAGGCGGGTGCGGCCGGTCAACGCGGTCAACGCGGTCAACGCGGTCAACGCGGTCAACGCGGCCTCACCTGCGTCTCCGACGAGTCGCGGTAGTGGAAGCCTCCAAACAGCGCCGCCATCGCCAGCCGGTGCACCGCGCTCACCGCGTAGTAGCCAGCCGCGCCCGGCGTGCAGCGCGCGACCGCGCGCGCCGCGGCCGACAGGGCGCCCGCGGGGGTCTCGGCGGCGGCGCGCTTGGGGCCGCGGGGCCGGGGGTGGGTGAGCTTCAGGAGATCTTCCACCTCGTCCCCGACGACGTCGTCCAATAAGAAGCCAAAGCGGGCGAGGAAAAGGACCCTCTGCCGCACGTCCCGCGCGGCGCCGGGCGAGCAAGACGCCGCCGCAGCGGCGGCCGCGGGCGGCCCGTGGGCGCCGCCGCGCGCGGCGCGGGCGCCGGGCCGGAGGTCTTCGATCGCCGCGGCGACCGCGGCCTCGAAGTGCGAGAGCTCTGGCTGGTCGCCGGCGCCGCCGAGGCCGGCGGCAGCGCCGCGCGGGGACAGGCCGCCGCGGGCGGCGCCCTCTGGTGGGCTCATCAGTCGCAGGGAGACGTCGCTCCGCGTGACCGTCCGCTCAAGCGCGCCGCCGCCGGCGCCGGCGCTGCTGCGGGCCCCCGCGCCGGAGGTCGACGAGGGTCCGCCCGCGCCGCTGGGGGCGCCGTGCCACCAGCCGTTGCCGCCGTTGGAGCTGCCGAACTGAGGCTCCGCCGCCTCTCCCACGGGGCCCCTCCCTACCCGACGGGGGTCGGCGGCGCCGGTGAGTCGGGGCGGCAGTGATACGTGGTCGGGCGCGCCGTGCCGCAGGGCGTCGGTGACGCTAGGTGACGTCATCGACGTGTCTCAAGCAGAACAGCAACGACCCACACGTCCCGGCATGTCCAGTCGAAACAGCCCAAAAACCACCCAAGCGGCCCCCGCCCCCCTCAACCACTTCATAAGCCAAAGGGCCCTCAATCTCAGGCCGCCCCGCTGCGGGTTGCCCACCGTCCCCGCCAGCAATCTGATGCAGGCCCCAGCCCATAGGGGCCTCCTCTACGTTGCCCCCGTAGTCCTCCATCGACGCGCGCGCCGCGGCCCCGGGGAGGCTCTCCCGCTCTTTGCGCATGGACCCACCGTGGCCGCTCGAGCTGCTGCGCGCGCTGCCCCCCGCGCTGCGGCCGCCACCGCCGCCGGCGCCGGCGCCGCC
>NW_014007017.1:0-2079 GCF_000611645.1 Monoraphidium neglectum | reverse complement strand
GTACTTACTTTACTTAGTTACCAGAGCAAAGGCCTGCATGTGTTGCCGCCATGCTGGGGCGAAGCATGCAACCAGCTGGTGCGGGCCCGCAGGCGGGCACCAAGGCCTCACTGCAGGCGCGGCACTCGGGCAGCTCTCACCACCGCGAGCTTCTGCTTCTTCGGGGTGGTTGGAGGGCTGCAGGGGATGCCACCAGGGTCGGAACAGCGGGAGGTCGGCGGTGCAAGTGAGCATGACTTATAGTGGCCGTCAACAAAATCCAAGTCGACGCGTGCAGGCGCGTGCATTGGTGGCGGCAGCAATAAGCTCGCAGTAGGGTGTCGTCAATCGTCAGGCTGACGTGGGAAGCTGGGAAAGGCTTCCGTATCCGGGGGATGGGGCCTGTTGAGGCACGGCAGTAGGTGCATGCTATTACTGCTCTCATAGACAGAGTTGTGTTGTAGCATGCATGCTCTCATGCTTGTGCGCCGTTACATGTTCTTGCGCTTGCTCCAATCAGGAGTCCCCTGCACGCACCCGGCAACACACGCCTGCCTGCATGCGTACCTAGCGCATATCACCCCTCCCATAATGTTGAGAAGCAGCAGCATAAACGCCAAAGGCACGAGCGATCTCCGTGTACACCGCATGCTGGGCCTGGCGAGGTCGACGAGAAAGGACTTGAGCGCCGGTGACTCGAGCCAGCAAACCTGTTGCTGCAAAAGGTGGGAAGCGCGTGGATCGGATTGTATCCACCGGATCTCTGCTGCTTGCCGCACACTCGCCACTGCTCCCGGTGACCGACTGAGCGACGGCCGACCACGACTCTGACAAAGCAGTCGAGGTACACTTTCAAATCACATCAGCTGCAAATGATCGATGTGTACGTTCCAGTTTGCGGAGGTAGGCTTACGATGCGGCAGGGGTCATCCCCCGTGAGTTGAGATCATGGCTTTACTCATCGGCGTGCAAACCGAGGCGGCCTAGCCTGAGGGGAACACACGTCGGAACTTGTAGGTTCTCAAAGACACGAACGATACACGTGGGAAGTTACAGGTTCTAATGTGAACGGTGCGCTTGGGCCACCACCGTAGTCATGGCCTAGTTCTCAAGAGATGATCAAGCGCAGTTTATTGCGCCCCTCAAAACCACAGCCGGAGTGCCTGAGCCCTCCAGTCAGGGCCAACAGCAACATTGTGTGGTGATAGGTTTTTGATGGCCGCAACGCCGCTGCAACCGGGTTGGGGTGCCGACAACTACGCAGTGTTGCGTGGCAATGAAACCCCGATTACTACTGGGGTCGCAGATCTCTTCTGTATTTGCTAAAACGGTATATAGGGGAGAAACGCCATCTTGCCGTGTTTGTCTACTGGAAGCGAGGTCAATTGAATCATTTGTGCACATGGGTGTGCAGGCAAAAGCAACCGTCAGCTGGCAGTGGGTGCTGCTCCGAGCGTCGATGCGACATGACAGGGGGTGAGGCTGTCAGGGGCGCCGACGATGGGGGCGATGGGGAGGCTTCCGCAGAGGACAGCAGCGAGGTAGATGAGCAGGGACGTAATGAGTACGAGCAGGTGCGCTCGCGGCCGTATGCGACCCGGCATAACCCGGGGTGTGCTGTACTGTTGATGCATCCGTACCCAGCCAGCATGCAGGATGGGGGGCACGGCGCTTGCGGTGCAGCTGGCCCTGCCATGTACGGCTCTGAGCGTCCCCATACACGCACAGCTTTTCTCGAGCGCAAACCTGTCTTCGAAGCGCCCGCCATGCGGCGTGCAGCGCGCAAGCTGAGCGAGGCTCACGCAACCAGGCTGCGCAGCCTGCTCAGTTTTCACAGCTCACGGCGCCATGCGCCCAGCTCAACCTCAGCACCCCCACTCGTCCAAGAGCACCGCACGAATACAGCCGTAATCGCTGCTGCTCTCCCCGACACAAAGGACGACTTCCTGGTCGGAGAGGACAAGGAGTTGGACGGCGGCGGTGACTGCGAGGGGCTGCAGCGCCGTGCAGCGGCGGCAAGCGCAAGGATTAGGATTAGGATTAGGATTGTTACAGCGTCCCGCGGTCGCCCGCTCCTGGAGCCATCCAGGCTCATGGGAT
>NW_014007018.1:0-2084 GCF_000611645.1 Monoraphidium neglectum | reverse complement strand
GGACTGGGGGGGGGGGCGTGGTGCTGTCTGCGCTGACAGGCGCGCGGCGACGGGCCCCAGCGGGTCTGCGAGTAGGACCCTCAAACTGCAAGGGGCGGGCCCTGACAGCAGAGGGCGGGCAAGCCCGAGTGCCCCAGCGGCGGCGCGCCCCGCGGCCGAGGCCGCACCTTGATGGCCGCCTGCGTAGCTGCCGCGAGGCTGTGAGCGGCGCGCTCCCGCAGCGCCTTTGAGCGCACGAGGCCGTCGCCCGGCAGGCCGAGGCTGTTGGTGCGCGCTTCGGCGATGACGGGGTCGGCCAGGAGGGTGTCCAGGACCTGGGGGGTTGGTGGATGTGTGTGTGTGTGTGTGTGTGTGTGCGCGCGCGCGTGCGTGCGTGCGCGCATGCGTGCGCGCATGCGTGCGTGCGTGCGTGTGTGTGTGCGTGTGTGTGTGTGCGTGCGTGCGTGCATGTGTGCGTGCGTGCGTGTGTGGGTGCAGGTGTGTGAAGTTAGCAATGTCACATGTGCACGCGTGCGCGCACCTCCTTGTGTGCCGACTCGACCCAGAACTTGTTCTTTTTCAGCACCATCTTGGCCTTGCCATAATTCTGGGTCGCCTTCTTAATGAAGCGGGCCTGGTTCATTTGGGGGTTGGGGGGGGGGGCAGCAGGGATGTGCATGGGATGCAGGGGTGCGTGGGTGTGGCAGACGAAGGGACGGCAGATGGGAAATGGGCGGGCACGACGACGGCTCGCCACTGGCAGCTTGGCGGAAAGATCTGGTTTGCAACTGACGGCCAGCAGTTGGAAGCCAGGTCCCAAACAAGGACAGCAACCACGATGCAGCAGTGTGGAACCCGGCGCAAGCGGCGCGGCCGAGCGGCGCCGAGGGGCCACGCAGGGCGGCCTTGGCCGCACGAGGCACGGAGGCGCAGCGGGTGCAGCGGGTGCGGCGGCGCCTCACCGTCTCTGCTGTGACGGCGACCTTTGAGAGCGTGTTGAGTGTCTTGACGATGGTGGCGGTCTCCAGGCCCACGCTCACGGCCGCGTACAGGCTGCGAGTTTCGAGGGGAGTTGGGGGCGGCGGAGGCGGACGCGTTGAGCCGAGGATGGGAGGCAGAGGCGGAGCGCGCGGAGCGACGCTCTCCGCGCCGCGGCCAGCCGGCCGTGGTCCCCGCGTCGGCGGGCCTCGGCAACCGACGGCCGGCGCCGCCCAGCTGCCGTGTTTCAGGCGGGCAAGGCTGGCGGTGGCTAGCCCTGCCTCCAGGCCGGGGCCCGACTAAGCTGGATGCGTCGCATGCCGTGCGGGCCGTGCCTCTCGTGGACGGCTAAGGTTATTTTAATGGCAGCGCGGCTCTGACCTGTGTGGCGTGAGGACGTACTCGTGGATGCCCTCGGGGCGGCACACGGGCTCGGCGACGGCGATGAGGAAGTCGTAGGCCTGTAGTGTGTGTATGAGAGAGAGTGAGAGAGTGAGTGTGTGCGTGTGTGTGTGTGTGTGTGTGTTTGTGCATGCGCGTGTGTGTGTGCATGTGATATGAAGCAGATGTTGATGTGCGACGACAGGCCAAGAAATGTTGCCGCTAGAGGGCCCGAGGCTGCCGTGAATTTGGCAAAACCGCTGTTCGGTGCGCGCAGCCCCAACCAAGGCATCTACGCGGGGGATGCCGTTCCAGAGGACCCCCGCCGCCGCCAGCGCCACGCGCACAGATTTCAAGGCTGCGCGCGCGGCGCCGACCCGCATCGGCTGCAGAGTGGTGAGCGTGCGCGCGTCGCGTGTGCATATACGCGTGCGTGTGTGCGCGCGCCTGCTTGTAGATGGGCGAGAAGGTCTCCAGGAAGATCCGACCATCGGGGCAGACCCAGAGGGGGCGGTTGCCGTGGTCGGCCTTCAGCGTCAGCGACCGGAAGTCCCCCGCGCTCTTGTCCCCAAACAGCTGCAGCCCAAGGGGGCGAGAGGGGACGGGCAGGTGGGGCGGCCGGTCGGAGGCTGGCTCACTCCGGCCTGCTTGCAGGCATGCTGCTTACGCAGCAGACGGCCGCGCGGCGCCCGGTCTGCTTGAAAGCCGCCAACGCATTGGGCAGGCGGCGCCCTGGAGCCTGGAGC
>NW_014007019.1:0-2085 GCF_000611645.1 Monoraphidium neglectum | reverse complement strand
CCCCTCCCCTCCCCCTCCTCCCAGGGCGCCCCCACCACCAAGGGTTGCGGCCTCGCCACGATGGGGTCTGTCGAGGAGGCCACCGCGGCGATCGCGGCGCTGCACGAGCAGCACACGTGGCAGGGCATGGCGCAGCCGATGGTCGTGCGCTGGATGGACTCTGCCCTGCAGCGGCGGCGGCGCGAAGACCACCTCAGCGGGCGGCAGGCGCCTGCTGTGACAGGTGACCTTTTTTGCTGTGCGGGGCGGGCGCGGGAACGGCAGGGAGGAGCGGGCGGAGGAGGGCGCGGCGCGCCGGCCGCGCTGAGGTCGTGCAGGCTATCGATGCAGCCGCTGCCTCCGCCAAACACGCAGCCGGACGTGGGCCGCCCGGCCCCGCCCCGCCCCTGCCTGGGCCACTCTGCTAACGCCCGAAGACTGACGCCGACGCCCCGCCCCGCGCTGCCGCCTGCGCCCCCCCTCCCGCGCAGTGCCCATCTCCGGGGCGTTCCTGACCTCCTTCTCGGCCCCCTCCAACCTCGTCGGCGCCCGTGGCGCCCTGCCCGACGCGCGCGGCCCCGCCGCCGGCGCGCCTGTCGGCCTGCTCGCCCCCCACGCGCACGCACACGCGCACGCGCATGCAGCGGCCCCACACCCGCATCCGCACGCGCTGCCGCTGCCGCACTTGTCGGACGCGTCGCTCTACGCGCCAATGCCGACCGAGGTGCCGCCGCCGGGCTGCGCGCCGGACGCTTATAAGCTCTTCATCGGCAATGTGCCCAGCTGCTACACCGAAAGGGTGCGTCCCCCGCGGCCCCCAACCCCATCCACCATGCACTCCTCCCCAACACGCACACACACACATTCACACACACACACACCTGTGCACGCTCACGCTCCTGCACACACACGCACACGCGCCCCCACCCGCCAGCGGGCACGCCTTGCTGCTGCGGGACGCGGCGCGCCCGCGGGGGCCGCGCCTGTCTGTGCCGGTGGGGCGTCACTTCCCCGCGATGTGTTTGTTGACAAGCCCTCATGATTGCGAATCCACGCGCTCAACCCCCCTTATCACACACACACTTACACATGCTTACACACACACAGGACCTCCGCCCGCTGTTCGAGTCCATCGGCCCCGTGGTCGAGCTCGTGGTGCTCTACGACAAGCAGACCGGAAGCTCAAAGGGCAGCGCCTTCTGCTGGTACACCACCCGCGCCGACGCCGACCGCGCGGCCCAACACTTCAACGAGCGCCACCTGCTGCCAGACCCGACGGGCCACCAGCAGCGCCCGCTGGTCGTGCGCCCGGCGACGGTCCGGCGCTCGGTGCCGCGCGCGCTGCTCGGCGCGGGGATGGCCGGCGCCGTCGCCGCGGGCGGCGGCGGCGCGCTCGGCGGCGCGGGGCTGCACCCGCAGTACGGGCTGCAGCAGCCGCAGCAGCAGCAGCAGCGCGGCGCCGCGGCGGCCGCCGCGCCGCCCGGCGGGATTGGGCGGCTGATGCACCCGATCATGCTCGGGCCCGGCGGCAGCGCGGACAGTGGTGTCTTCAACAGCGGGTCGTTCCTGGTGGACAGCTCCGCGGCGTTTGCCTCCGCTGGCCACGATGGTGATCTGTCAGCCCTGGCCTCTGGCGGCTATGCGCTCGGCCCCGGCAGCGGTGCCGACAGCGGCGGCTACGCGCCGCTGAGCAGCGGCGCCGCGCCCGGCGGCGGCGGCGGCGCCGGCGCGGCGGGCCCGGGGTCGGCCGGCAACAGCACTGGCGCGGCGGGCGCCGGCGCGTGGGACGCGGGCGGCGTCGGGGCGCTGGGGCAACTCCAGTACGTCCCAATGGGATCTCAAGACGGCCTGCCGCCCCTCGGCCGCGCCCCGGGCGACGGCGTCGGGGTCGGCGTCGGGGGCGCCGGGGACCTGCTGACTGTGCAGGTCCCCGTGCTCGCGAGCCAGCTGCAGGCTGTCACGCCGCACGTCTTCGGCATCCAGTCCGCGAGCGGCGCCGAGGTGACGAGCCAGGCGGTCGCGCCGGGCGTGTTCTGCCTGCGGCTGAGCGGGTCGAAGTTTGCCGTGGACACGGCCTCCCAGCTGATCTCCTCCGTCATACAGAGC
>NW_014007020.1:0-2086 GCF_000611645.1 Monoraphidium neglectum | reverse complement strand
GCCCCCGCGCGCAGGCGCAGGTCGGGCGCGAGCCGCAGCTGCTGCTCAACTACGGGGGCGGCCGCAGCAAGGGCGGCGCGCAGCTCAACAACCACAGGGCCAAGGAGGGTGAGCCGGGCCGCTCCTTTCTCGCTCCCGCGGCGGGCTGCGGATTCAGCACGAGCTTGGGGGCAGCGCGCCGCCCCCCTCGTCCAGACATCGCCCCTAATGCCCCCAACGCTTGATTGCGACACCGCCCCACCCCTTGCTGTGGGCTGGGTCGGACGCTTTTGACCCCGACCTCGTTCCTCGCGGCGCCCTCCTGTATTCGTGTTGCCTTGGACCCTTTTGATCCGGCCCTCCTGCCTTGTGGCCGTACCCTGCCGTACATGGGCCATGCGTGCGTGCGTCATCCCCCCAGGCGTGCGGCTGCACGTGACGCCGGGGTTCGACCCTCTGGCCTACAACGGGCGCATCATCGAGTGCAGCTACAACAGAGAGGTGCGTCACCCGGGTGACGCGTGTGCTTGTGGTGGTCGCCCACGCGTCCGTGATGAATGGCAGGCAGTGTTAGCCGGCGCGTTGCTGTGGCGTGCTCTTGCACGCACGAGCGTGCACACACACACTCGCATGCACGCACGCAGGCACACACGCAATACGCACGAATGCACACGGACACTTACACACATAAGCACATGCACATGCACATGCACACCTACAAAATCACATGCACATCCACAAGCTTTCCCGTCTACAAACAAATCCAAAACCGCGAAAACCCCACTCCCTCCCCTGACGCCCCCCCCCCTGCATCCAGGAGCGTGCGTGGGAGTTCATGCGCGAGCGGGGCGACAAGCAGACAGCCAATTTCATTTCAGTGTTTGAGAAGGTGGTCAAGTCCATCGAAGACGACCTGCAGGTCTGTGATGAGTGAGGGGTCCAACGCACGCACACATGCGCACACGCCTTCCTGTGTGATTATTGAGGCCCGTGCGCCACAGTGCGCCCCCCATACAATCTTGACCCCCTCCTCCCCTTTGCTTCATGCGTCTTTCGTCCACACTTCAAACCCTGGTTGTTGAGTAATCTCCTTCAAACCCCAGAAACTCCAATCCCTGTAACCCCCAAAACCCCCAAACCCCATGCCCACCTGACCCCCAGGAGTCTGACCTGCTGGCGACCTTTGAGGCGGCGTACAGGGAGCGGCCCGAGCTCTACGATGAGGACATCAGGGCCCAGCAGGTGGGGTGGGGTCAACAAGTCAGCGCAGCCACAAAAGTAAGGACGGCCAAGAAAGTCAGGGCAGACAAGAAATTCAGGGCAGCCAAGAAAGTCAGGGCACCCACAGAATGTTTCCTGGATGCTTTTCCGAACGCTTTTGCAAATGGGTTTTTTGATTGATGTTCTTGGCGAAGAGGGGTGACTCCGCTCTGTGATGCGCCTTGCCCGTCTGGGCTGCGCCTGGAGGGCGGGAGGGGGATTGATGTGCATGTCTCTGGTTTTGGGGCCGCTTGCTTCTGCTGGCGCCAGCTGTGGGTCATGCACTTTGCTGAGAGCGGATTGTTGCTGTCCAACTCACGCGGATGGGTCTGATCAATACAAACTTCGGCACCGCAGGGCCTGCCGCCGCAGCCGCGGCGGTTCCTGCAGCCGCAGCACCACCACCACCACCATCACCACCATCATCAGCAGCAGCAGCAGCGGCCGCCGCCGCCCGGCCACTGGCAGCAGCAGCATCAAGCCGCCCCCTTCGGCGGCCAGCCCCAGCAGCAGCACTTTGATCACTACCAGCAGCAGCAGCAGCGGGCCGCCGCGTGGCAAGGCGGTGGCGGCGGGCGGCAAGGGGACGGGTTTGCGCCGCCGCCGCACCATCACCATCACCAGCAGCAGCAACAGCAGCAGCAGCGGTATGGCAGGCCGCCGAACGCGGCGCTGGACAGGCCAGACCCTGCAGGTGCGACCCAGACTGCTCCGCTCTGCCGGCCCCCCGCCAAGGTTGACTGCCCAGCTTGCGCACCGTGTGCTGCCGTGCTGTGGTTGCTGTGAATGCCCGACCCCGGCCTGACAGCGTGCCTGCACCCCCTGTCATTCCGCCCACCCCTCACCC
>NW_014007021.1:932-2339 GCF_000611645.1 Monoraphidium neglectum | reverse complement strand
CCCCAGCGCACCCGAGCCCGCGACCGAGAGGATGCTCTTGCGCGTCCACTCTGTCTGGTCCTTGTAGTCCCTGTCGACGCGGGCCTGGGCCTCCAGGTAGGAGGGGAAGTCGTTGGCCAGCAGGTAGTAGTCACCACCTTGGTTTTTTTTTTGGGGGGGGGGGGGCGGGTGTGTTTAGTTTGCGTGATGGTGTAAGCGGGTGTTAGTTTAGTGCTTGACTGTGTGTGGATTTGTGTGTGTGTGCGTGCGTGTGTGTGTGCGTGCGTGTGTGTGTGTGTGTGTGTGTGTGTGCACGCGTGTGTGCACATGTACACGTGCTTGTGCTGGGAAAGACACGTATTTCCTGCACCCAGAGAGGGGCCGTCGACCCCGCGCGTGGTCCCCGCTGCAGCATCCCCCCCCGGTGGGCATCCTTGGCGGGTTGCGCCTCTCACCGGTGGTGATGGCGTCCATCACCGGCGCAAAGTAGTCCTCCCTGGCGGGGCGAGTGGGTTAGGTGAGGTGGGCGAGGTGCGTGAGGCAGGTGGGTGAGGCTGGGTCGGGGTGGGGATGCGGCAGCAGGGTCGGCTGTCCAGTGACGCGACACTCCGTCTGCCGCACTCCTCGCAGCAATTCCGGCGGCCTCCCCCAAATGCGCCCGCCTCGCAGCGCCTCCCCCACCTCCCGACCAGACAGCGGTCGCCCCGGCATCATCGCATCGAACTCAGCGGTGCAGCCCCTCCCCCTGCCCAGAGGCTGCCGATGAAACTCCCCCCCCAAACTTCCAACAAACTAACAACTCCGCGCGCACCAGCCCCCAACACCCCCTCACCAGCCGAACAGCCCGCTGCGGACCAGCTGCACCACGTGGTTGTAGCGCGGGTCAGGCTGGAACGACCGCCGCTCGGCGCGCAGCCGCGGCACCTGCGCGCGGCACGCGGCGCGCACGCCCGGGATGGGGCAGGGCGGGCAGGTCGTCAGCAGCGGGGCCACGCGTCTTGGCCGCCCGGAGGGGGCCGTGCGGAGGGCGCCTCCCTTCCCAACTTCAGCTGGCGGGGCGCTAAGGCCCTGGCGCTGCCGGCGCCAGCTTGGCCAGCCAGCTCCCCGATGCGCCCCCCCCCCTTTGTTGGCCACCACAGGGGCCCGTGGCAGCCTCCCCAGTTCCCTAGGGGCCCCCCCTCCAAACCCTGGTCTATGCTGGGCCCCGACACCATGCATGATCGCTGCCGGGCCCCGCCCCTGCGGGCTAGCCCCCGCGTGGCCCTCGGGGGCGGCCCACCCCCCATAAGGCCCCCCCACAAACCTGGTCTGCGCTGGCCCCGAAGATGAACATGTTGTCGGGGCCAATCTCCTCCGCGATCTCCACGTTGGCGCCGTCCATGGTGCCGATGATGAGGCACCTTTGGGAGGGGGGGCAGGGGCGGGGAG
>NW_014007021.1:0-673 GCF_000611645.1 Monoraphidium neglectum | reverse complement strand
GGGGGGCGCGCTGGATCAGGGCCGCAAATGGTGGGCTGAGGGGCTGGGCCCCTGGAGAGGGAGCCGCGCCACGGGGCGCCCGTGACGTCGCCGGCGCGGCGGCTGGGACGCGCGGCGTGCAGCGGGGCGGTTCTACAGGCTGCCACCGCCAGGCCCTTTGTCGAGCGTATGTGCCTGCAGCACAACGCTGGCCTGGCGTGGCGCATCAGGCCCACGAATGGCGCGACCAACAACGGGTCCCCACCCGTTCATCTGGAACTTCATGTTCCCGGTGCCGCTGGCCTCAGTGCCCGCAGTGCTGATCTGCTGGCTCAGCTCCGACGCTGCGGGGACAGGCGGAAGGTGGGGGAGACGGGCAGACATTGAGGCGCCAGACGCCGCGCTCCTCTGGAGAGGTCTATGGATATGCGTGGAGCGGCCACCAACTGCCTTCAAGAAAGAGAGCCCCTTTGTTGCACCCCTCGCATTGTGCCGACCCAAACACACAGTCATGTGCGCATGCGCACAAAAACCACACACACACACACACACGCACACACGCACGCGCGCGTGCGCGCGCACCGGGGATGAGGTACTCGGCCATGGACACGTTGTAGTCTGGCAGGAAGACCAGCTTGAGGAGGTCACCCACATCACGGTCGTTGTTGATCTTCGGGGTTGGAGGGGTGTGGGG
>NW_014007022.1:0-2092 GCF_000611645.1 Monoraphidium neglectum | reverse complement strand
GCCCTCACACCCTATCGCTCGCCCCCCCCCTTGGAGCCCACCCCTCTTGAAGCCGTCCGCGCTGCCATAGAAGTGCACGGTGTTGGTCACCGCGTGCCAGCAGCCGGCGTCGCCCGCGGCCCACTGCAGCACGGGCCAGGCCTCCTTGGTCACACTTTTTTGGTACAGCTCCAGCACACACTCCTGGCTGGACACGTCCCACACCTGCGCGGTCGCAAAAGTGTGAGTGTGAACAGCACGGGTGCGTGCGTGTTAGGCACGTGTGTGCGTATGTGCGTGTGTATGTGTGTGAAATTAGTGGGTGTAAGTCTGCGGTGATGTCGAAAAAACAGGAGATGTGTGCATGGGCTGAGATTTGAAGCAGTGCACGGCAGCAGCGAGGGGACGGCGACGCAGCCGTGTAGGTATCTGCTCACGCCCACCGCCGGCTGCGGCCCTACCAGTTGGGCCGCGGCACCCAGCTGCGCGAGAAACGCTTCTGCCACTGGACGCGGGGGGCGCCGCCGTGTCGGCAGGCTGATTTAACCCAACGGCTGATCCACACGCCAGGCTGCTGTGAAAGCGGGACGCAGCACGCGCGTGGGGCAGGGGACCGCACCTGCACGTTCTTCGCAGGCGCCTGGCCGTCGGCCGGCTTGGGGGCGCGGAAGGCGGTCGTCACGTAGGACCCTGCTGCTGAAAACTCTGCAAACTGGGTTCCAACAGCTGGCAGCGTCGCCACCTGTATTTTTTGCAGCAGGTCGAAGGGCGGGGTAAAGTTTGTGATGGAATGCCGTTGGCTGGCTGCGCCGCTTGGGGGCTGTTCCCGCAGCTGTGGGCGCCCCGTGTTGCATCCACGCCCGCTGCGCCGGCGCGCTCAGGCCCGTTCGCAGCGGCGGGCTGCGCACCCCGCCATTGTTAAAACAAGAGGGCGCACCTTGGCGCCGGATTTGACATCATATACGTCCACCTTGTCGGCCCCCACGGTTGCAATCCTGCTGCCATCAGAAGAGCAGAACGCCTTCTGCGCCGGCAAGCTGGGAAAGTTGCACCGCGCGAGGGGGCGGGTGGGGCGCGTGCAGCTGAGTGTTGATGGCGTGCTGCGAGGGGGGCATCCGGCCGGATAAGGATTGCATGCAGGGATTGCATGAAACAAACATGGTGCATATCAGATGCAAACTTACTTGTCCAGAGCTGTAGGATCAAGCCCAGTAGGCCCCACAAGGACGGATGCGTGATCTGGCCCCCGCACTGCGAGAGGGAGATAACAATGAGTGATGAAATAACGCATAACCTACACCTATTATGTGAGGGCCTTACCCAGCAGCTGGATGGCGGCCATGATGATCCTGAATGCGCTCCCTCCACCGGATCACCACCGCAGACCCTTGAAACTAAGGAAAGAATCTCTCTGCCCAAAGTTATTGTGCTCACGTCGATGCAGCAACCATTTCTTGTGAACTGACGGCAATTGTTTCGTCACTTGGGTGCCTCTCGCAGCCCGCCAAGGGTCAAGCAAGGCGACCATGCGTTCTTATCCTTGTCAACTTTACGAGCTCTTGCGAACGCGCTTGTTGTTTTCGGCTTTCCCGTCGCCAGCCGCCATGCAGCAACCCCTGGCACGTGCGCTGCAGCGCGCGCTGCTGCGGCCACTCGCCGCAGCAACCGCGCCCGCCGCGCCGCTTTCGACGGCCGCGAACGCCGCCGGCGACAGCGACGAGATCAAGTGGGTCTTCCTGGGCCCGCCGGGCGTCGGCAAGGGCACCTATGCCAGCCGGATAGCACAGCACCTCGGCGTGCCGCACATCGCCGCGGGGGACCTCGTTAGGGCTGAAATCAAAAGCGGCTCTGAGCTGGGGGAGCAGGTGCGCTGCACGGGGCGGCGCACCCGGCACTTATGGAAGCGACCCGCTCCTGATGCTGCGCTGTGCCACGGCCGGCCGGCGCGTGCTGTCCCTGTACGCGCCAACCCCACCTAAACGGCGCCAACCGCCGCGCGCCGGCGCGAGCGCCGCCGTCGGGTCCGCGCCGGCGGGCCGGCGGCGGCCCTCATCGTCCGCAGCGGCAGCCGCGGCGGCGGCGGCCGCGGGCGAGACCCAACCCCGTCTCGCCC
>NW_014007023.1:0-2093 GCF_000611645.1 Monoraphidium neglectum | reverse complement strand
GCCCCCGCCCCCGCCGCCGCCGCCGCCGCCGCCGCCGCCGCCGCCGCCGCAGTCGGGGCCCGGAGGGGTGGGGCCGCCGCCGCGGGGGGCGTCCGGGCTGATGAGGTGATGGAACAGCAGAACGTCAACACGCCTGAGCATCTCCAGCAGCACCTGTCATGGGACCAGGGGAAGAAGGGGAGGGGCGGGGTGCGAGGCCGATCACGCACCCCGCCGCGGTGGGAGGGTGGGGTGTGGTCAAGAGCGAGAGCTGAGCCTCAATCGCTTGCACAAACAGGAAAACGCGCGGCTGCAGGCATGCAAGCTGAGCGGGGCGGGGCCCACATGTCAGGTTTTGGGGTTCGAGGTTGAGTCTGCGCCTGGACGCAGCGATGTGCTGCTGCAGCATGTGCGCCAGGCGCAACCGCCATTCCCCACCCGCAGCGCTGTGCAGCGGGGGCCTCATCAGCCACTCCCCCCAGCGGTGGCCGGCGTCTTGCCAGACCCACCTGCTGCCTGAGCATGCGCACGTGACCCTCCCGCCCGAGGCCCCGCAGCTGCGCGTCAGCTGCCTCCAAGGCCTCGATCCACCGCCGCAGCGCGCCCTCGTGCGCGCCGCGCTTGCTGCAGCCGCCGGGGCCGCCCAGCGGCGCGCGGGCGCGGGCCAGCGCGGCCTGCCAGGAGAGGCAAATGCGCAAGCGGAAGCATGGGGAGGGTCAGTGTTTGGAGCACTCTGAAGGGATTGTCGAAGGTCCCGTGTTCCTCCACGAACCACCCCTTGCAAAGCTCCTGATTTGGCAAGCCGTCCGCGCTGTACATGCACTGGACGCATGCAAGAGCGGAACCTCGCCGACAGGAGCAGTATGGACCCCCGCGCGTCGGTGCGTGTGTGGTATGTGGTGTGTGTGTGTGTGTGTGTGTGTGTGTGTGTGTGTGTGTGTTTGTGTGAGTCAAGTCAAACTGGACGACATACCTTTGGGATGAGTGTGTGCGTCCACACGTACGACACGAGCTCGTCGAATATGAACTTCTCCTGGCCCAGCAGCCGCGGGACAAACGTCTGAGGGCAGCGGGGCGTGGGGGTCGGGCGCGAGCACTTGGGTGCCAGTGCGGGATCTGGATTGCAAAGCGGGCGGCGTGCCTGGGGCGGGGTCTGGCGGCGATGGAGCCGGCGGATTCGTAAGGCACGTAGATTTTGTGGTCCCTGGGTGAAGCTGGTGCAGCGTCATTTCGCGGAACGCACCTGGGGCGCCCAGTGCAGCTCGGCGCGCCCCCCGTCCTGACGTTGGAGCGAAGCGGCGCGGGTGTGTGTGTTGAGCAGCGCGTTGCTATGCACTCACGCAGCGACACACGACACCCTCTTCAGAGGCCGAGTCTTCCCTTGATCTTGAGCTAGTGCACTATATTCCCTGGGAGCTGTGCGTGGGATTAGATCAGATCAGATCATCAGCAACTAACCTCGTCATGCGGCATGACGAGGTTGAGCGACTGCAGGAACCCGCGCATGTGGCAGGCGTTGGTCCACCAGAACGCCAGCTGCTGCACGTCTGAGCGGTTGGCAACCACCGCTGACTGTATGTGCCTCAGCACACAGTGCCCGAAAGGTACGCCGTCCTGTGTGATGTGCACAGAGATGGTCCAAAAGCATGCGTGTGTATCACTTGAGAGCGTCCGAGGCAGCGTTGCTGCAAGGGCAATGGCGCCCGTCGCAGCTGCTGCCCCCAGATCGATGGTCCGCGTGTGCTGCCCGCGCAGGTGCATGCGACGCGGCACCTGCAGGGGGTGGGGAGGGGAACCGCGGGCGCCAGCCGCCCACCTCGCGCCCGAGGCAGACGAGCGTGCGCGATATGCGCCGCGCGGGCGCGTGTATGGCGCGCGACGCCTTGCGGCCGGCGATGACGGGGCGCTGCGCCAGGTGGACACAGAACTCAACCGCTGCGGCTGTGAGCAACTCGTCCTGTTGGGAGTGTGAGCGGGTGTGCGAGTGCGGGATGGAGAGAGTGGGAGAGTGGGAGGGAAAGGTGGGCGAGTGTGCGGGTGCGGGATTGAGTGAGTGTGAGGGTGGAGAGGTGGGCGGTTGCGGGAGTGCAGGGTTGGGAGGGTGAGAACGGGGG
>NW_014007025.1:0-2094 GCF_000611645.1 Monoraphidium neglectum | reverse complement strand
CGCCCGCCGCGAGGCCCGCGGCCGGCGCGCCGCGCGGCCCCGGAAACAATCGGTGCCACCAGTCTCTACATCTAAAAACCATGTGAGCGTCGCCCATCGTCGAGGGGCCGGCGTCGGCCCCGACGGCCGCGCGGCCGCGGCCAACACAGATTGCGAGCCGCCCCGGCCGCCCGCCCGGCGGCGGCGCGGGCGGCGCGGGGGCCCGCGGGGCATCGTTGCATAAGCGTCAAGCGTGCGCAAGCTGGCGCCGGCCGTGGGGTGCAAAACAAACCCAGAGTGCGTCGGAAACCGCGGGAGTGGCGCCGATAACAGGGGCGCCTGTGCGTCAAGTGACGCGGCAGTGCACCAATGGACGGCAGGGGATGCGAACAAGACAAGAGGGGGGGCCGATATGCCCGGTAAGAGCGTTGTGCGTTTGCGCGGCAGCGGCGGGGGCGACGCCGGGAATGCGGAGCGCCACGGCGACGAAAGAAGAGGGCACAGCAACTGCACGCCGGGGCCGCGCGGCTGCGAGTGGGCCCTGCCGGCGTCGGCGCGCCGCAAAGCGCGGCGCGCCCGGCGCCCCGGCGAGCCGAACGGCGCCCATTCAGGCACGCAGGCGCCGCAGGCGCCCGCCCGCCGGCACGCGCGCCCGCCCGCCCCTGGGCCGGGCGCGCCGAAGGAAAGAAGAGATTGTGCGCGGCGAGCAAAAGTGTGGGTCGTGAGCAGGGTGCGGTGTTGGGTGGGGTGCGGCCGGGCAATCGCCTGGCGGCTTCGTCGCTCCCTGTGAGATTGGGTGTGAAGAAGCGTCGCTTGTGGCACAAGTGCGGTGCAAGTGCGGCGGCGCCGGGGGCGTCAGCACCAGCAGCGGGCGGCAACTCTCTCTCGGTCCTGCCTCTGGCCCACGCTCTCTCGCGCAGTCCAGTCCGGCTCGCCAAGCAGTCCAGTATGGCTCGCCAATTCAATCCAGTCCAATCGGGTCCAATCCAATCCAGTCCAGTCCGATCCAGGCCTCGCCGCGGCCCGCGGCCGGTTGATGTATACAATGACTTGCGTACAGGCGCGCCTCTGCTGCTGCAACCACAACACACCAAAGCGGGCGGATACCCAGCCGCCCGTCACGCGCCGAGCCGGGCCCGCACGCAGGCGGGCCGCTGGCCAACTGGGGGGGCACTGCAAATGCTCTGAATCACATGCGCCGGCGCCGGGTGGGGGCGCCGACCTCGGCCCCGGAGTCGCGAGCCAAAAGGGTGCGAGGCGACCCCGGGGGCAACTGTCAACACGGAACGCAGTCAACAAAGCTGCGTCAGTGCCGGACGCGCGACGGCAGCTCACTGCGGCGACAGCAGCCGATTTGGGCGCGAGCCAGCGGCGTATGCGGCCGGCGAGCCATAAGCGCCAGAGCCAAGGTTGGTAGTAAAGGTATGCGAATACAGCGGCAACAGGGCTTCACAAGCCCTGGAAAAAGGGGGGCGCACCATCTTGAAGCCGAGGCGACGGCAGCAGCCGCCCGCGCCCCTGTGAGCGCTGCGCCTGCGACGCGGTGGCAATCGCTGTCCACGCCCCAGAGCCAAGAGCGCTGGCTCTCAAGGCGCACGTCTCGCCACCAGAGCTCAAAGTTGAGCCCCTTTCATGCGGCCTCGACGGGCAGTGCGGCGCGACGCTCCTCCGCGTGCGGCCGCGCGGCCGCACGCTCGGCTGCGCGCCACGCGCATGGGGGGAGCAACCCGGGTCGCTACACGGGTCTGGGGAGGGGCCTTGGTCACTCCCCCGACTGCATTCGCAGGAAGGCCACGACGCGCACGGCCCCGCGGCTGTCAAAGTAGGGCACGACGACGAGCTCGCAGCCCTGCAGCGGCGCGACCGCCACCAGCTGAGCGCGCGCCATCGCGGACAGCGCCGCGAGCTGCCGCGGCGACGCGGCAGGCGCGAGCGCGCAGCGGCAGACCGCGTGGCGGCCCAGGGGGACCGAGCGGCGGTGGGCGAGCTCGGTGGCATACAGGGCGGAGGGCATCCTATCCAAGTAGGCCGCCGGGACCTGCACCGCCAGGCCGCACAAGTCGGCCACGGCCTTGCCGCGGCGCTGGAGCAGGCGCCCCTGCCACTGCGCAGCGG
>NW_014007026.1:0-2095 GCF_000611645.1 Monoraphidium neglectum | reverse complement strand
GTGACAGGCACCACCCTGGGCAGTGCGATCGCAGACATACGGCTGCACAACATGCAGGTGGGCCGACACGGCACGCGTGCAGCCCTGGACGGCCCCGCGCGGGGGCCGCGGCGACGCCAGGCCCCGAACGAGTCCGTACAGCAGACATGCCCAAGCAAAGGGCCGCAGCTTGAGAGAAAGTTTTCGCGCGCTGCGGCAGTCTGCGTACTTGGCTGTGCATTGTCTCTGCAGCTCGGTCGGCCCCAACCAAACCGTCGTGTTCCCTGGGTACCTGTCCGGCCACCCAGCTTGCAAACTCACGTCTATTCATATGCGTCTCTTCGGCCGCCTCAATCCACTGACAGCTGCCACTGGTCTCCATGCTCCTCCACCCTACGAACGACCCCCCCTCCTCCCCCGTGTGACTCTCACCCCAGGTGTGTCACGTGCAGCTGGACCCCCTGCAGGTGACGCAGGTGGCTCGGCTGGACCTGTCAGACTTCCAGGCCGCCATAGTGCTCTGCGATGGTGGGTGGTGTGAGCGCGCGCGCGTGTGTGTGTGAATGTGTGTGTGTGTGTGTGTGTGCATGTGTGTGTGTGTGTGTGTGCGCGCGCGCGCATGCATGCGCGCTTACGTCGGTGCATGCGTGCGCGCGCGCTCACGCGCGCATGCGCACGTGCACACATTTTCGTGCGTGTGGGCGTGTGCATGTGCGCGCGAGCATGTGAATGAATGCGAGCGTGGGCGTGAGTGTACCATCATGTGTCTGCGTCTGGGGACGGCGTGGGCTTGGGCCTGGAACTGTCAAGTGCTGGCCTGTTGCAACCGACGGCAGCAGCAAATTTGCAAGCATGCAAGGCAGGCGTGGTGGATTATGTCAAGCTTTGGTCGCCAGTGTCTTTGTGCAACTGCTCCACCATTGACAAGCATCAGGCGCCGGTGGGGGCTCTGGGTTTGAGGAAGGACATACCCACGCAAGTTGGGCTGCGCCCTGGCCGCCACAAATGCCCACCCCAATGTCACCCACCCACCCGCAGAGGGGTGGGTTGAGGACGGCGACGCGGGCGGGGGCGGCCCTGAGGGGCGGCCGGAGGGCAGTGAGCACGCGACAGACCAGCCGGGGGTGCTGCGGCTGGACTCCTTAGTCATGATGGTGCAGGTGGGGCCGGGCGCGCCTGAGGACGTGTCAAGGCGCGAGCGTGTGGGAATGTATGTGCGCATTTTGCAGCGTGTGTGGGGCGGCGGCGAGCTGGATTATGCTGTGTTGCAAGTGGGTGAGTCAGACGCGGGGTATCGGGGATGCTTGTCGAATATGGCCCCAGGGTCGAGGTGCTCACAACAGCAGGTGAGGGTTGAGACAAGCGAGCGTGGAGGTAGGGTGCGCATCGCTGCGCGAGGGCAGCGCGGCCTTTGTTTGCTCACATAACACCGCCATCCGGAAACCTGATTTCCGGTCTTGATCCCTTTTATCAAACCCGGCTTGATCGAGCCCCTGCCCCCACCTCTTCCTCACCTCCTGATACTCTCCCATCACTCACCCACACGAACCCACATCACACACACACACACACATACACAAACACACACACACACGCATACACACACACAACACCACACATACACGCGCCCATGCGCAGCTCAACATCCGCAAGTGCCTGGCGGACCGCGGCCTGCCCCCCATCAACATCATCTGCCAAAAGGTGGGGGGGGGGGACGAGGCATGCCTGCCCTATGACCGCGGGGTGCGTGGGGTGACCCGTGACTCGCGCGTGATACACTCGCGCCAAAATCACGAGTGTATAATATCCATACTCCTGCTCATTACACCAAGCTCCCCTTCTTACATGATCTGAATTCTGGCGGCGGCTGTGTCGCGCTTGGTTTGCCTCCCCTGGCGGGGCCCCCTGGTGCAGGACCCTCCCCCAAACGCCGAAACGCACATCTCGCGCGCGCCCGTCACCCCACCCCGCGCGCGCGCACCCAGGTCGCCACCGCGGGCCTGACGCGCTTTGAGGACCGCCACCGCCTGCCCCTGGGCATCAGCGTGAACTTCGCAGCCTTCGCCGCCAACATGCTCGCCATCGTGAGACACGGCCCCCGGGAGGAGTTTTGGGG
>NW_014007027.1:0-2095 GCF_000611645.1 Monoraphidium neglectum | reverse complement strand
CCCCCCCCCCCCCACACACACACACCCAGGTGCTGCCGGCCCCCCACCAGTCTGAGATGGTGCGGTATCTGCTGAACCACCAGAACACCGACGGTGGTTACGGGCTGCACATCGAGGGCCACAGCACCATGTTCGGGACAGCACTCAGGTTGGTGTGTGTGTGTGTGTGTGTGAGCGCGTGAGTGTGTGTGCTTGTGTTTGTGCATGTGTGTGTAGGGAAAATGGGCGGTGATTGCATGGTGTGCACGTGTGCGTGCATGCTGTGCGTTTGCCTGAGTGTGTTGCGAGTGTCTGCTTTGTATAACCTTATGGTGAATGTGCAATTATGTGGCTATGTCAAGGATTTTTTTTGCGTAGCAGATCTGTGGGCGCAAGTTCACACCAGCCCAGGTCAGCGGGCCTCGTCCCAACACCCCGACCCCACCCTCACCCCCACCCTGCGCCACGGCCCCAGCTACACCACCCTGCGGCTGCTGGGCGTCGAGCCCGACATGAAGGAGATGGCGCGCGCACGGGAATGGGTGAGCCCCGCGCCCCGCGGCCCGCGCCGTCGCAGTCCTGCAGCTGTGTACACCCCCCTGCCATGCCCGGCTGCGGCGGCCAGCAGCCCTCGGCCCCTCCGCTCTCGCCCTTGCCGCCCCGCTGCACGTCCCTTGCTCATTGCACTGCGCCATGGCAGCTGCCCTGGGCCTCTCAGCCCAAGCCGGCCCTCCTTCCCGCCCACGACCCCACCCCCCCCACCCCTCGCCCAACCAGATTCACGCGCGCGGCGGCGCTACCCACATCACGTCCTGGGGCAAGTTCTGGCTGGCGGTGCTGGGCGTGTACAGCTGGGAGGGCATGAACCCGCTCACGCCGGAGACGTGGCTGCTGCCTTACAAGGTGGGCGACCTGATCCGACATTTTTTATGTACAGGAATAAGGAGAAGGGGGGGGGGGTGCGGTCGTGGGTGTTGGATCACAGTGGGTAGGCGTCTGCCCCAGCTTTCTCATGACAGAGGTGTGGCTCTGGCAACACGAAGGAAGGGCAAATGCGATGTTTTGTACGAACATCGGATTGTGTTTGAGTGGGTCGAGCTGCGGCGGCTGTTGTCATGCTGCGGGGTTTTTGGCAGGCCGTCTGCAGAAGGCCCCTCTTTTGTTTCCCGGCCGCGCGCCACCGGGCTCGCTTCCCAACGGCTGCTGATGAGCACCCCATCCCAGCGGCCGCCGCACGCCCGCACCCCCCAAGCCCGCCGTGCGCCCGCCAGCCATCAGACCATGCCCGCCCCGCACGCCCCCTCCGTCCCCCGCTTACGCCCTGCCGGCGCCGCCGCGCAGTGGTGGACGGGCCTGGGCTACGTGCACCCCGGGCGGTTCTGGTGCCACTGCCGCATGGTATACCTTCCCATGAGCTACGCCTACAGCAAGAGGGCCACGGCCAAGGAGACGCCCCTCACGGCAGCCATCAGGTGTGCGTGTCTGCATGTGTGTATGCATATGTGTGTGATCACGTGTGGCTGTGATTGTCATTGTATGATTGAGTGTTTGATCGTGTGTGTGTGTGATAGAGTGTGCGTGTGTGTGTGTGTGTGTGTGTGTTTTTGTGTGTGTGTTTGTGTCTTGGGAGGGAAATCTGCCGAAACGAAACAAAACGCCCACCCACCAGCCGCCTCTCGCAACCCCTCTTCCAAAACCCACCCCGCCCCTTCGTGTGCGTGCGCGCCCCGGCCCCGCACCCGCAGGGCCGAGCTGTACCCCGTGCCCTACTCGTCCATAGACTGGAATGCGGCGCGCAGCCAGATCGCAAAGGAGGACCTCTACTACCCCCACCCTCTGGTGCAGGTGAGGGGCGCACCCCTGCCTTCCACCAACAGGCGCGGGGTTCAACCCGGTTCGCCGCCGTCTCGGAGGGTGTAGGGTTGAGGGTTGGGGCAAGCCGCTTGGCGCGGAGGGAGGTCCGGGCCATGGATGTGCCCGGCGCCATGCAGGGGCCAGAGGGTGGTGCGTTCCCTGGGTGTGAGGCGAGGTCAGGGTATGCGGCGCTCCGGGCGATGGGACCCACCAGTCAGCAGCTGTCCCGTCCATTGTTTTGTCAATCTTCACACCCTCACCC
>NW_014007028.1:0-2096 GCF_000611645.1 Monoraphidium neglectum | reverse complement strand
GGTCTCGTGTGTGTGAGGGGTGTGTGTGTGTGTGTGTGCTCAAGGGGGGAGGCGGAGCGGGGCGTGGGGTTGAGACACAGACCCGTGGCCTGGGCGGGCAGGGGGGGACCGGGGAGGGGATGCCAGGGAAGGGGCACCAGGGAGGGGGTTGGGTAGAGGCGGGCTGTCGGGGTCCTGCTGCTGCGCCCTCCCGCTCGCCTTTGGCCCGGCACCCCCGCACGCATCGCACCAGAGGCGGGGCGTGGTGCACTGACAACAACTTGCAAACGCGTTGCAGAGCTCATTCTTTACATAATCCTACGATCAGTGAGCGCCTCTGCGAGCCGCTCACTGGCCCAGCGATCCCCACATGCGGGCGCCGCCTCAGGCGGGACGCCATCGCCGACGGCGCAGTGGATCGATCGGGCGCCCGTCGCTTCCCGGCGCGCCGCGGGGCCCGATAAACTGACGCGCCCGTCCCATCGATCGCCCCCAGAACATCCTGTCTCACGAGCCACCTCGCCAACACCTCTCACACGCACCGCTCCTGAGCTGCGCAGCGGCGCGCACAACTTCTCAGCTGCACACTCATGTGCGCAACTGCTCAGCTTCACGACCTTTGTTGAGATTTCCCGCCAAAAACCCCCTCGAAACCTCCGACGCAACCCCCCGTAACCCCCCAGATCGAGGTGGCCCTGAAGCAGGCGCGCTTCCTGGCCGGCCTGAGGGGCCCGCGCGGCGCACGGGGCGAGGGCCTGGAGCTGGTGGGGGGCGTGCTGGAAGCCGTGCCGCAGCTCAGCCTGCTGGAGGACCGGCTGGTCGCGCTGGTGGAAGCTGCACAGGGGCAGGTGAAAGGGTCAGGCGGGGAAACAAGCGCTGCTGCACTTTTGGCTGCCATCCATGTTCGTGGCTTGCATTATGAACAGTATTCTGCAACAGCATAAATCGACACAAGTACCAGACATGCCTGCAGCTCAACAACGGTTCGTCGGCCAGACGCGATCGAGCGGTGCCACCCCCAGCGCAGCTCCCGTCAGCGCCCCGCCGGCGCGCCCGCGGACCCCCGCGCGCGCAGGTGCTGGGCCTGATAGGCTGCGGCCGCAAGCGTCAGCTGCTGCTGTGGGCGGCTGCTGACCTGTCCCACGCGGTGGACAGGAGCGACACGCTGGCGCTGAGGATCGCCACGCGCGCCCTGGAGGCGCCCGACGACCCTGAACACCAGGCAAGAGGGGGGGCGGCTCGGGCTGGTGCCCTGCCTTTCTTGGCTTGTTTAGGTGGCATCCAGGGTGCTTAAGAGCTGGTGGCATCCAGGATGCTTATGAGCTGGTGCACGCTTTGATGCGCCCTCTCTTCTCTTAAAAATGTTACTCTTTGTGTATGTGGGTGTGGGTGCATGGTTGTGTGTGTGTCTGGGGAGGCCGGGGGGAGGGGGGCGGCGCGTGAGTGCTTTGTGCACGGCCCCGCAAGGGCGGGGCGCGGTGGCAGGGGGGCCATGTGCGACCGGGGCCGACGCAGCGGCACAGTGCGGCAGCCGCTGTTCGGGGGGTGTTAGGAGCGTTTCCGGGCCGCTGGGGTCGCGGGCCGAGTTGCATCGCCATGCAGAGCGGGCGTAAGCCTTTGGATCCCGACACCGGTAACACCATGTGATGTCATCGTTGCTGTTGTTGTTTCTGGGAAGTGAGAGGGTGGGGGTCACACGCCACACCGTCAACCCGGGCCTCACCCCTCATCTGGACCCCGACCCCACACCTCCATCGGCCACCACCCCCTCCAAAAATCATACAATATACATGGGACTGTTTGAATGATGTCTAAAATCATACATCATCCAATCAGATACTACGATTATATATCAATACATATATATGCTAATCTCTCCCGCCCGCCAGGACCCCGACGACACCCCCCGCCGCCACTGGTCGCTGCGCCGCGCCGCCCTGCCGCTGTTCGACCCCACTCGCGCGCCCCCGGCCCCGGGCGGCTGCTGGGAGGGCGTCCAGCTGGCGGCGGCGGAGGCGGCGCTGAGCGCGGCGCGGCAGGCCAACTCGCCGATAGAGGCCTGGGAGGCCGCCTCGCTTATCATGAGGTGGGGTTTTGGGGTGGGGGGCGGGGTTGGG
>NW_014007029.1:0-2096 GCF_000611645.1 Monoraphidium neglectum | reverse complement strand
GCCCTGCAGATCGTGCGATGCGGAGCTGATGCGGCAGGCGACGGCCGACCCCCCGCTGCCGCAGGCGCAGCCGTGAGTCCCGCCTCGCCGCGCGCGCGAGGCGCGGGCTCGGCCTGCGCCGCGCCGTGGCACGCGGGGTGCCCTGCGCCGCAGGGCCGGGTCGCGGCCCGCCCAGGAGAGCGGTGTCGAAGCAGAACCTTCCAGCTGCCGCAGTCGTGCACATGACTTGAACGCGCGCACGCCGTTGGCGCCGAGGCGCGACCTCCCTGTTTTTTTTGGCCGCGCTCTCGGGCGCTCCTGGCCCCCCCCCCTCCCCTGTGGTGTCACTGTTTGTGGCCTTGGTTGAGGCGCGTGGCGGCGTTTCCCCGGGCGCCTGTTGCAGTCTTCTTTGTGCATGGGGTGGTGCGGAGCCGCTGGGCCGCCGTCCCGCATTCCCTGCCCAGCGGGCGGAACCGACGCGCCCGGCCACCCCCTTGCGCCCGCTGTCGACCCGCATCGCACCGTCCGCCGCTCCACACTTGCCATGCGCGGCTGCCCCCACAGTGCCCAGCCAGCACCCCGCCTTCCTCAAAACTCGCTCCCACGCACCCCGCGCCTCTGCCGACAATCGCAATGCCCAACGAAACTGCGCCAAGTAAAGGGAGCCCCGCCTCGCTAGCGTCGGCGGCCCGCACCACAATGCGGCGCGCCGCATATACCTTGAATTCGGGGCCCCGGCGCAGCAGCGCAGGCCTCCTTTCTGCTTAAAGCACTGCACGGCCCCCGTTGGCTCCCCGTACAGCGGCTGGTGCCGGGTCCCGTGGCAACACGCACCCACCCACGGCCCCCTACCAATCCACCTCTGCTCCCAGAGCAGGGCCCCGCAGCGCGCCGCGCGGCCCAAGCTCGCGCGCGCCCCCCTCCCCCCTTCCTCCCCGGGCATTGCTGCTATTTATGACGCCCCGCAAGCCGCCGGCGGCCTACGGGCGCGGAGGCCTGGGGCGACGCGCCGCCTGCCGCGCCGTTGTCCCCGCTCCCCATCCCCTGAACGTGACCCCCGCTCCCCATCCCCTGAATGCAGCGCGCCTGTCTTCCTCGACTCAGGCTGCAATCGCCGCGGTCCGCAGGCGCGCCGCACCACCCCTCTTGTCCCTGGCAGCGCCGCCGCCGCGGCCGGCCGCCATCCACTGCTTGCGCCCCGCGTTGCCTCTGTTAGCCCCGTTCGATAGTTTTGAGAGCACCCCGCCTGCATGTAATGCACTGCTGTAACCGTGCCCCTTGGTCCATAACCGCCGACTCACAAGCCCCAGCCCAGACTGGAGCTTTGTCTCATCGCCACACGAGCTGCCTCGGTTGTGAGCGGCCCGACGGAAGTTACTCGGTGCAGCCCGCTCCGCCCGCGCCGAGCAGCGGCACGCGTGGGGCCCGGTCGTGCTGCGACAACTGCGTGCTGCGTGCTGCTGTGCAAACCGCCGGCCTGTGTGGCCACAATTGAAAAAATCTTCATGCTTTAGACGAGGCGAAGAAAAGCCAGGCGCAAGCCTTCCAGCGCGGCAGAAAAAAACTTTGCGAAAACCAACAGCAGCCGCGCCGCGGCGCATCTGTAGGGGCGCAGCGGCCAACATGCATAGAGCCGCCCGCGCCCGCGCCGCGCCCAGGGCGGCCGGCCGCCAAGCAGCTGCAGCCGCGGCGCGGCCGCCTGCAAGGGACCGCCGCCGCGGCCTGGGTCGCTTCTGTGCCTGCCAGGCTGCCGGTCAAAGAGTAGCTCTCAAGCAGCGCCGCCGTCTCCGGGCGTCAGCGCGCGTGCGCGCGCACAAACAGCCGGGAAGCAGCCAGGAATCGTCCGCGCTGTTCCTGGCTGGTGCGGCAGATCAGATCTCGTGCCAGATCATCAGATCATCAGATCGCCGGATCACGCCTTGGCCAGCCCCTCCTCGTCCTCCTCAAAATCGTCGGCGCTGTCCTCGTCGTAGAACCGCTGCCACGCCATCACAAAGCCGCACACCATGAGCACTGAGGAGGGGGGGGGGTTCAGCGGATGGGGCGGTCAGGGGGTGAACAGTCGCGCGCGGCCGCGGCGGCTGCGGGCGGCGCAGGCGCCCGGGCCCGCCCCGAGC
>NW_014007030.1:0-2097 GCF_000611645.1 Monoraphidium neglectum | reverse complement strand
CTCCCCGCCCGCAGGCCTTCCAGCAGGACCCCCCAACGACGGTATTCCTGCTCAGCATGCGCAGGTGCGCCTGCACACACATATGCCACCCCGCAGGCGTGCCCCGTCACCGCGTGGCCCGCGGCACGGCCGCCTGCTGGGACGGGCCTGGCGTTGCGCCCCACCTGCGCTGCGGCCCCTGTCGCTGAGGCTAGGAGGGTGTGAGGCGCGCGGCATCGCGCGCTGCCGTGCCGCTCCAGCCATACCACCCCTCACCGCGCCCGCACCTGTTCTCGCAAGCCCGACCTCGCTGCAACCCTCGAACGCCGCTGAGCGCACGCTCCCTTGTTCTCCGAAATACTTCCCCACCCACACATATTGCGCAGGCACGACTCACCACACACACACACACACACACACACACACACACACACACACACACACACACTTACATACACACACACATGCACGCGCACCCACACATACCCAGCGGCGCCGTGGGCATCAACCTGACCGCGGCCAACCACGTGTTCCTGCTGGAGCCCTGCATCAACCCGGCCCTGGAGGAGCAGGCCATAGGGCGCGCGTGGCGCATGGGGCAGCAGCGGCCGGTCGTGGTGAAGAAGTTCTACGTCAAGGGTGAAGGGGGGGGCCAGGGCTCCGGGTTTAGGGTACAGGGTGCGGCATTGGGGGTCTGGGGTTCAGGTTCTGGGATTTAGGGTCTGGGGTGTGCGGTTGAGGGTCCGAGTTAATTGCGGCTCACAACCCTTTCGCCCTCTGCCCTGACCTGCCCGCCCCCCTCAAAACAGGGTCTATAGAGGAGCGGATCATGGAGGTGCGCAAGCACAGGCAGGAGGCGCGCGCTGCCACCCACCCCGCCCCCGCGCCAGGCGGCGCCGCCGCCGCCGCGGCAGGGACGGCGGCGCCGGCGCAGGCGGCGACAGCCGTGGGGCAGGGCAGCGCTGCGGCGGCCACGGGCGCGGGTGCCGCGGCGGGCGCCTCCGGGCAGGCGGGGGGGAGCGCACCGCCGGCGCCGGCCCCCGGCCAGCAGCAGCAGCAGCCCCAGCAGCAGGGGCAGCAGCAGCAGCAGCAGCAGCAGCAGCAGCAGCAGCAGGGGCAGGGGCAACAACACGGCGCCCCTGCCGGCGAGGATCTTCCGGATGAGGAGGTCTTGACAGGGGCGGAGGTGAGACCGCAAAAAGCAGGCCGCATGGCGCACGCGGTTGGGGCAGGGGCGCCCCAAAGGGGTGGCACCGCCGTGCTCTTGGCGCCTTGCCGGGGCCTGGCCCTCCTCTTTCTTAATATGCTCGGCGCCCGGCGCATGGCATTGGCCGGCACAGCCGCTGCTGCGAAACAGGCGGTCGCCGCACCCCCCACTCGTGCGGAGTGTGCGCCCCTCATGGACCCGGCCCCCTCCCCCATTTGCCCCAATTGCACACACACTCCTCCTCTCCCGCTCCCCTCTCTCACACACACACACACACGCGCGCGCACACACACACACACACACACACACCACCCCCGCCGCCTCCACCCCGGCAGCTGGGCGGGCGCCGCAGCGTGCAGCCCAAGGTGACTGCTGGCGTGATGGCGGGCAACCTGCGCGCGGACAGGCAGGTGCTCAGGGTGGCTGAGCTGGACCTGCTCTTCCAGGTGTGTAGAGGGGGTTGGTTTTTCGGGGGGTGGGGGGCCGTTTGTGATTATGGGTGGGTGGGGTTCATGGGTGTGGGAGTTGTTTGTTGAACTCAAGATTGTTGAAGAAAGCTGCTGGACCGAGGGCAAGAGAGGGTACAGAAATCAAGGCACGCGCCGCATGCCCCCTCGGCACCCTTCGCGCCGCGCGCGCCGGGCCCGGCCATGCCGTTCGCCCCCGCCCGCCTCGGCGCGCGCCCGCGTCGCTGCCTGCGCCGCGCACCTGTCGCCGCCAAGCCGCCGCCCAGCCCCGGCCCGGCCCGAACCGCGCCTGCCCGCGCCCTCAACGCCGCAATGGCGCCGCCCACACGCCATGCACCACAGGAGCCCAAGCTGGAAAAGGCGGAGGACCACCCAGAGCTGGCGCAGCAGGACGAGGAGGATGGGGCGGACACCCAGCCGGCCGACGGCGCGCCCCCCGCCTCG
>NW_014007031.1:0-2100 GCF_000611645.1 Monoraphidium neglectum | reverse complement strand
CCCCCCCCCCCTCCATGCCCAAGCGGCTCCTCATCCTCCCAGAAATCCCCGCTCTTCACCCTAATCCCTGAGCCCATCAGCTGCCATCCCCCCCCGGGACCCAAACCCGACCCTCCAACTTCCACCCACCGCCACCACGCCCTCTCCTCCCCGCAGCCATGGGCGTCGCCATCGGGTCGTCCATCCAGATCGCGATCTTCGCGATCCCCTTTGCAGTCATCACCGGATGGGTCGTCGGCCGCCCCTTCTCCCTCGACTTTGACCCCTTTGCCGTGCTCGCGCTGGTGGTGGCGGTGCTGCACGCGAATTTCGTGACCGCGGGCGCGAGCAGCCACTGGCTCATGGGGGTGGAGCTGATAGCCACTTATGTGCTGATCGCGACGGCGCTCGTGTTCCGGTGAGGGATCGTCGATTTTTGTCGCCATCTTCTTGTTGCCGCGGCAACGCGCGCGCGTCCCGGCGGCGGGCCTCGGCGCGGCGAGAACGGGAGCGGCGCGAAAAAACGTACGAAAAACGAAAAACGGCGGGAGGGGCCGGTCGAGCGCGGGGCCATGCGCGCCGCGCAAGGTCGCGGCTGAGCGGGATGTTGGGTTGGGGGCGCCCGCGGCCGCCCCTGGCGCGGGGATGGCCGCCGGTCAGGAGCTGCTTCCTCTGCAGGGCAAGAGGGGGTTGGCGCAGCCGCGGCGGCGCTCGCTGCGGCGGCGCACGCTCTCGTACATCGTCGCGCGCCTGTCGCAATGTGGCATGAAGGGCACGGGATGCATGGTCGGCGCGTTTTGGGGGCAGCGTCACAGCTGCTGGAAGATTCCTTATGCCTGCTTTCTCCCCACACCTTGTCGTATCACCTCGACGCCGGCCCGCATATATCATCTTACAAGCACAGCTGTTGTTGACTGTTTATAGCGGCACGTTTTAATTTGTCGGGCTGCTGCATAGGTCGGGTGAACTTGTGTTGATTGGCTGCCCCAGCAGGTGCTCCCTTGATGCCATTGGCGGCCCGCGCGTCACCCCGCCTGGCCCATTACGCACACAGTGCCCGCCCGCTAAGAAGCACCTCGCCCCCCCCCCCCTTGCCCGCACGCCGCGCGCGCTTTGATCGCGCGTGCGCTGCGCTGTGGCGCCCCGCGCCGGCAGCCCGTGATGTGGCTGCGGCGCCGCCCAGCCCTGCGCGCCTGGGGCGCTGTGGGCGGGTGCCTGGCGGGCGGGTGGGTGTCCCCCCCTCTCTGCTGTCCAGCCGGCTGGCCCGGCACACAAACACTGGTTATGCCATCAACCCTGGCCCAGCCGACAGGAAGGCATACCGTTGCAAAGATCGACAACAGCCTTTTTACCCCGGGTGTAAACAATCATTGTTGCTGCAAGCTAGAAGCGTGTTGCACGCCTGAACTTGCCCACCTGCCAGCAGCCCGCGCTGCATTGGTGGTTCGAGGCCCCGGCGTGCACACGTGCTCACGCCAATGCAGCAGTGCTGCCCGCACTCTAAGAGTGAGGACAGGGTGCAGCAGGCGCTGCGCCCAGATACCGACCCTCCACACCCCGCCGCCTGCCGCTGAGCGGGCGCGCTGTGACCGAGGTGGTAGCGGGCACTCAAGCGCGGCTGCTGCCTGGCCCTCTGCGCCTGAGCGGGGCGGCCGCCCGTGCAGGCAAAGCTCAGCCGCGGATTTTCGGGTCTCACGCGGCGGGGACTACAGGACCACGAGTGTTACTAAACACATAATCGCTCACATTCAATTGTCACGACGAGTGGCCGTCAAAGAAGAGCACAGATCACCGCAAAGCCGGCCGCCGCCGCTGCTGCGCGGACCGGGCTGGATGCCGCAACACAGAGGCCGCAGCGCTGGACTGGACGCGAAAGATTTGCCGATGGGTGCGCGGAGCCTGACTCGGCGGGGCGCGGCCTGCCCTGGAGCCCAGCCGTCGATGGGGGTTGTTGGCGTGCGTGTGTGTGTGCGCGTGTGTGTGCCTGCTATGTCCCGCTGATCATCTCCCCCAGCTTCTGGAATATGCCCTTGTGGGGGTTGGTGAGGTCGATGAAGTAGTCCTGGGAGAGGGGGAGGGTGCATGTGCGTGATGTGAGGGAAAAATGTGTGGATGTGTGTG
>NW_014007032.1:0-2099 GCF_000611645.1 Monoraphidium neglectum | reverse complement strand
CTCGCACCCTCAGCCATTTCCCCTCCCTCTGCACCCCAATCCCTGAACCCTACCCCCCCCCCCAGGCGTACCAAGGCGTGATGTCACTGGGGCTGGAGCTCTCCGCCAGTGAGCGCCCCCTCGTCGTGCCTGCGAATTTTACAGGGCCCCAACCGAGTCGGTTGCGTGCGGCTCTTTGTGCTCATGTGAATCTCGCCTGCCGACTCTGCAACTGCACGGCCTGAAGCGTCCGTCCCGACGCCGCACCCTGGGGGCCCGCGCTGCCCGACCGGGCCGTCCCGCCCCTCCACTCGCACACACGCCTGCGCCGCCGCTGCCCGCGTCCATCCTGCAGGCACGGGCGTGCTAAGTGCACTAGAGAAGGCTTACACTCAAGCAAGCGTGGACGGCGACGCCGACCAGGAGCGGCGCTTCATCATGGTGAGTGGCGCAAACGCCCCGCGCCCCCGCCCGCCTGGCTGCCACGCGCGGCGCTTGCGCCTGTGTTCCCGCCCCCATCCCAGCTTACCACGGGGCGCGGCGCCGGCGGTGATTGTCTGGAAGGAGGCGCCAGGTGGCGCCGCGTGCTACATTTGTGCACTCTTAGCCCATAACCCTGCCTCAGCATCTGGAGCACCAAAACTTGCGCCTCATGCCGAGTTCCGGTCAAACACTCGACCCCAAAAGCCCAGCAGAAAGTGAACCCCAAACCTCCAAAAACGCGCAGGCGTACTACACGCCGCTGCGGCTCGCGGCGGCGAGGGGGCGCGGCGCGGCGCGGCGCGCGCTGCGCGACATGGCGGACGCGTCTAGTAGGAGGGCGGCGGCGGCCGGCGGCGGCGGCAGGGGCTGAGAGACTCGCGTTTGTCCTGTCTAGGGAGGTGGTCGGTGTGATCGGGGCCCCTGTGGGCTGCCATTGATCTTTACAGCGGCCAAGGCTGTGAGGCGGGGCGCTGAGGCTGCCTTTCTGAGGGGGCACATCCCACAGAAGAGATTGATCCCGCACCTGTCGCATCGGACTTTCAAAACTGCGCTGTCGACAAACGCAATAAATCATGCAGGGCCCGGGCCGCAATGTGCGCTTGGCGCATGCTGACATACCCATCGTCTTGCCCAGCGCCAAACAAACCCCTGAGCACCGCCCCCCGCGGCGCTGGTGCCGGCGCTGACGTGGCACGGCTGCCCCGCTGCAGCTCAAAGAGTCGCTTTCCGCGCCCTGATGAGTGCCACCAACCCATCCACATCGCTGGCTTGATTACACATGCGCGGTAGCCGTGATGAGTAGCTTCATCTGCTAAACGAATCGAGCGTGTCAATGCACCCTGCGCTGCAGCCATGCAGAAGCTTCTCCCCATTCGCTTCTGCCTATTCCTGGCTGCGCGCCGCGAGCTCAAACGCACCACTGCAGTGCCTACACCTGCCCAGTGTAACCCGCTGATCGTGACTCGTCACTCTCTGTACGCGCAGCACCGGCCGCCCGGCGAACGCGCCACCCGGCTCTACATCTACCCTGCCCCCACTGTGCGGCCGCCCCGCCCCTCCCCGACAGCTCAGCGCGCAGCGGCGGCCCGAAGCGCCCCGCCAAACCGACCTGCAGGGGCGTTTCGGCCCCACCCTCCGCAACAAAGGGGCTCCCCTTGCATGGCCCCGCGGCCGCAGAGCGGAAAGCGGCCGTCTAGAAGCCGACCGCGCCGCGCGCGGCCTGCGTGGCCGCCGACCATCGGCGGGAGGGGGGCAGCCATGCGGCGGCGCCGAGGGTCTTGGCGGGCAGCTGGTCGCAGTCGAGGGCGGCCATGACCAGCTGCTTGCACGACTTGACGGAGGAGGGGTCGTCCCTGGGGCGGTGTGTGTGTGTGTGTGTGTGTGTGTGTGTGTGTGTGTGTGTGTGTGTGTGTGTGCGCGCGCGCTCATGCTGAGCATTCGCACGTACCATTAACGGCGCCCAAGAACAACGCAGCGGACCGAGTTCAGTGCCCCCACCACACCCGCCCCCTCCCGGTCCGCTTGTCCCGGGTGAACACCAGCGGTCCAATGACGTCGCTACGACAGCCCCAAAGCCACGCCCACCTGGAGTATATCACCGCCGCCGCCACGCGGCTGAACGCCTCCAGCGCGTCCCC
>NW_014007033.1:0-2101 GCF_000611645.1 Monoraphidium neglectum | reverse complement strand
GGTGGGGACCTGGGGAGGGCAGAGAGCGCGCTCGAGGGGTCGCGACCGTCGTGCGCGTGCTCAAGGCCTCAAGGTGCAGGCGTATTGCGGCTGGTGGGGGGCCGCGCTGCGACGCAGCACGCGGCAGCGCCCGCAGCGGGGTCGTCGGCGCCGTGCTGCGGACGGCGTGCAAGCTGCGCCGCACCTTGATGACCTCGGGCTGGGTCACGTCTCCCCTGGGGACCGCGGCAGCCATGGCAGCGGCACCTGGAGCTTCGCACAGAGGCCTGCGGTCCGCTGTCGCAGGTCGAAATGGCAGCCGGCGGCGCTGCAGGCTCGGGCTGTGCTGGGTTCGGCCTTGCCGCAGCTTGGAGGGTGCTGAACGGCGTTTCTGCTCCAAATCGTGCTGGCTGATAATGCATGACTTTGTGCGCGGCCGGCAACGATCGCCTCCGCGTGAGGATTCTGATCGCGACGCTGTTTTGGTTGGCTGACGAGGCTGATCTGTGGAAGGGACAACCAAACAGCCCTTCTACGTGGGTGTGACGCTCAGCCACACCTTGCTTTCGACGTTCAACTGGTCCGCGTGCGCCCGCAGGCCACCGGTTGACAGTTGAAGTGCTTGCAGGCGGGATGACAACCCGCTCTCTTGGCAAATGCGGCGGCGCTGTGGCTGCCATGTCTGGGGCCTTACATGTGAAAAGTGTAGAGTGCACGAATTCCGCCCCACACATAGCTAGGTGGAGCGCATGCATGTTGCCGTGGCGAGTGAGCAGTCCAGGCGCGTGCATAGCGCGGAAATGAGCGGTGCATGTGCTCGAGGGTATAGCTCCTACAGGGTGCTTCTCCCCAGGCTAGGGCCTGCGCTGCGCCGGGAAGGCCAAGCCGGCCTGGGCCCAGCAGTGCATGGGCCCACCGAGCCCACCGGGTCGATCCTGCAAAGACCCCACAATAGCCAACGCCTGCCAGTTGGGTCCGGGGCGCTGCTCTGCAGGAGGCCTTTCGCGCCCCACTGGCCCTGTTCCTAGAATTTAGCTTGAGAACGGCGTAAATACTGCGGCCGCTGCACCAGGCGCGGCCTCATGGGTGCATTGGGCGGGGGAGGCCTGCAGCCGACGGCCCCATGTTGGTCGAACGATTGCAAAAGAAGGGCAGATGGTACAGACAATATGATAACTGGATGATTTGAGGGCGAATTGGCGGCGGCGGCGGCCCCTACATCCCCATGTGTTCCAAAAGTGCCCCGGGCTGCAACCCAAATCGCACGCCACCCCGCACCTGGCCGCTAATAGGCTTCCCCGCCAGGCTACAAATGCACACCGATTTTGAGATAAATATTTTATGAGATGTGGGATGGGCAGGGGGGCCTGGGCGCCAGCGGCAGAGCGCACCTCGAAATGGGAGGGATTGGGTGTGACCGTTCTGCGATTAGGCAGCTGCTAGTCATGCCGCCCAGGTGGTCCAATGTCAGGCCCGGCATCCGAAATGTGCAATACCTTCACTGCTCTTAATGGAATGCTTACCGATGACGCGGCTTCGGCTCGCCACGCAGGGCTCGCAGGAGAGCGCCTGATTGCGACGCCTCGGCCAGCTCGGGTGATGCATGGGGGAAAACAATGAAATTAATGAAAGCTTTGTTCAGCTTGATCCTCATAGGCAGCGCCTGCTCCCCAGCCAGCGGCGGCGGCAACGCCGCCGCGCCCCTGCCCAGCTGCACATTTGCAACTGGCGCCAACGGCGCGTGGCGCCTGCTGCAGCGCGACTGCGCCCCCGCCAACGCGCCGCTGCGCCCGATTGGGCCGAATCAAGGAGACGCCGCCCGCGTGGTCGTGGCGGGCGCGGCCGCAGCGGCGCCGGCGGCGCCCGACGGGACGGCGCTGGGGACCACTGTTTGGTTTGACGCCCCAGGCGCCGCCAACGGCGGCGGCGGCGGCCAGAGCCTCGTCCTATTTTCGGACACCGGTAAGAGCGCCCTTCACTCCGCTCTCCACGCCCCGTCCAGCCCCAATCAAGCGGGGGCCGCGGCGCGCGCGGGGCCGCTCCGATCTGTTTTCCCCACCCGCGCTCGGGCGCGAATAGCAACGGCGCGCCCGCGCTCGGCGGCGTGCCCGCGTCCCCGCCC
>NW_014007034.1:0-2102 GCF_000611645.1 Monoraphidium neglectum | reverse complement strand
GAGGGGGCTGGGGTGGAGATGGGCTGGGGGCGAAGACCGTTGGGGCCGTCGGGGCCTGCAGCTGGCCGTTGCGAGTCTGCTCGCTGGATCGAGACCGAAATGAAGCGCGGGGCGGGGGCCGCTCACTGGCCTCGCCAGCGCCAGCAGCTGGCGGCCACCCGAATGGAGGATTTCTTCCGACTGGAGTCCCGCTTTGCATACGCGCGAGCAGCCTGGCTTTGGTCTCCCCAAAGCGCCGGCCGCACGTGCGTCCAGAGCGCCCGCCCGGCGCCGCCCGACGCGACTCCCGCACGGCCGCCGCGCAGGGCGAGGCAGCGGCGGCCATTAACTGGGTCCTCAAGGATGGCGCGGGGCGGCTGGGGCGCTTCCTGTTCGCGCGGTGGGGGCGGGAGCTGGACTGCGAGCTGAAGCAGTTCCGCCTGGCGGGGGACATCCTGATGGAAGCTGGTGAGAAGCTGGGATGAAACCGAGAAGAAGCCGCGGGCGCTGGATGAGGGAGGAACAGGGGTTTGACAGGTGGCTGGACACGCGGGCGGCGGCGGCCTTGAGTGGGGTGGCGGTCACCATGCGGAGCGGGGCCAGACGGAGGCTGGCCGGCCGGCGGCGCGGCGCGCTGGGGCCTGCCGCCACAGTGGCTGGGGTGGCGGCCGCGATGGGCAGTTTAGGAGGGTCCGAGCCCGCCCTGCGATTCACTTGCAGCCTTTGGCCCCGCAGGGATTGCCTGCCGCCTGGATCTCCCTACCCCACACGCCCACACACTCACACTCACATCCAACCCACAGCTCAACACAATACAACACAACACAACACAACACACACACAACCATCCCCCAGGCGCCGCCCTGGAGCTGTCCACCATCCTGGCGCCCAACATGTTCCTGCCACTGGCCTGCACAGCCAACCTGGCCAAGAACCTGGCGGCAGTCGCCAACAGCAGCACGCGGGCCCCCATTTACCGCACCTTTGCGCTGCAGAACAACCTGGTGGGCACGGCGCAGCGCACCAGGGCCGGCGGTCGCGGGGCGCGCGCTTGGGGTTTTTTGGGGGGCAGGGGAGGGGTGCAAGGCGTGCAGGCGTTGGGTGGGGCGCATCGGGAGCTGCGCCAATGCAGTGGAAGGGGCCTTCGTCAATCCGCCCCGTATTGGTCATGTTCGTGGCCCTCACTGTGTCGCTCGAGTTTGTGCGCGCGTGTGCATGTGTGCACGTACTCTCGCACACACACAAGCACACGCGCGCACACACGCACACAGGCACACCCACACACACGCTCACACACACCCACACCTACTTGCACTTACACACTTCGACACTCCCCCCCCCCACACACACACACACAAACACCCACACCTGCACACAATCCCGCGCAAACGCACATGTGCACACGCACATGCGCACCCCACACAGATACATGTACTCGTCCACCACACACACACACACCACACACACACACACACACACACACACACACACACGTCCACGATATCCTACGCCCGTGCCCCCCTCATACACACACGCACACGCGTCCAATCCCCCCAGGCCGACATCACCGCCAAGGGGGAGTCCGTGGCCAACCTGGCGGATATCCTCGGAACCCTCGCGGGCATTGCGCTGTCCAAGGGACGCCTGCCGATGCTGCCCACCTTTGCAGTGCTGTCCTGCGGCTACCTCCTCGCGTCGCGCAAGGCAAGAGGGCGTGCGCGCGCGCGCGCGTGTGTGAAGGGCGGCCGGGGCCAAACAGGGCTTGAGGTTTTGGGGCGGCGGCGGCCGGGCCTGTCTGTCGTGCGAGCACGCACTTTGTGATCGGGGCTGAATGGTGGCTGGGGTCATGGCCGGCCTACGAAACTTGTACGTTTCCCTCCTTAAAATCAAGCCCCCCAACAATTGACAATTGCGTGCAAGCTCCCACTCAACCAGACAAGTAAGGAACGGCCCGAAACCCACGTGCCGCACACCCCGGGCCTCCGTACCCCCCCAACCAAAAAAAAACCCTATAGGATCCGACCAAACGCAACCCAAACTTAACGAGCGCGGTCGAATAGGACCCCCTCCCTGGCTCTTCACATACAGGATCCCTCCTCTCCCCCTGCCCTCCCCCCCAACCC
>NW_014007035.1:0-2102 GCF_000611645.1 Monoraphidium neglectum | reverse complement strand
GGACGGGGGTGGGGGAGGGCGGTGGCGGTTTCGATGGGGGCGCGTTGGGGAGGGTCGGGGTGCGCCTGGATGACGCCGGGTGGTTGGGAGGTGGGGAGACGGACAGTTTATGCCAGGGGGGCTGCGTGAGGCGCTCATGACGTGCCAGGCAGGGATTGCATGGACGTGGCGGCCCGCCTACGCGGTGAGATGACATGATATGCGATGAGATGATTTGGAATGATATGATATGATATGATATGATATGATATGATATGAGATGAGCGTCCCCTCACCTGCTGCTCCTGCGCCGTGACCTGCACCACGCCCCCCGGGACCACCGGGCGGTACACCACCGGCGGCCCTGCGACTGGCACCGCCGCCAGCGCCGCGGCGGGGCTGGCGTGGATTGACTGCAGCGCCAGCCGCAGCTCAGGCCTAATGGGGAGTTGGGGATGGAAGGGCAGCAGGAAGGGATTAGGGGCGGGTCGGGGCGCACTCGCCAGCTGACCCACTTTCGTGAGACAGAGAGTGCGGCCAGGACGGATCCAGCGCGTTTGCCGGCGAGCTGCGCGTCCGCCTCACGGGCAAACTCGACCTGCGATTGCCCGTCAACCGGCGGACAGACACACCCCAGCCGACCGCGGCCGCAGCCGTGGCGGCGGCGCGGGCGCGGAGGGCCGAGGTCCTGCGCCGCTGTCCTGCCCCTCCCTGCCCACCTGTTTGCGAGCCACTGCCTGAACGACGTGGGTGACGTGAGCCCCGCCTCCTCCAGGTAGCCCGCCAGCGCGATGATGACGCAATAGCGCTCCAGGTACGCGCTGCCGCGGCTGAACGCGCTGTGGCGCGCGCCCGTCTCGGAGCGCAGGCTCTTGTAGCTGCTGCGCGGCTTGCGGTACCTTGGGGAACGCGGCGGGGGTGGCCGCGGGGCGCGGTTCCCGTCGCAGAGTTCAGGCGGGGGGCGCGGGCTGAGCGCAGCGGAGCACACTCAGCTGGGCAGCGAGCACAGCCCAAAAGTGCAACCTGCGGAGCGCTAGAGGCTATCTGTTTTGAATAACACACGTGATGTTGTGCCCCGTTCGCATGCCCCGAGTTGCGGGTCCATTCAAGATAAAGGGAGCGCCGAAGCCGGGGCCGGCGCCCTGCGGCCGCCGGGCTCACTTGAGGATGCTCATGCGGAGATTGAGCAGCTGGCTGTTGGCGTCGATGGCGGCGTCGGCCATGCGCTTCGCGACGTCCCCCACCTCCAGCAGCCGCACCACGCGCCGCACGCCCACGTAGCCGCCCTGGGGAGGTTACCGCGCGGAGCATGCGAATGCTTGTGGCGCTGCCATGGTTCAACGCATACCACAGCAAGCATCAGCAGTGCATGCGCCACGTGTGTTCTGCATTGCCAAAGTATTTGAGCTACTCAAATCAGCTCAAACCCCCATGGCCAAAACACAGGTGTGGAGCGCCCCCAGGCGATCCTCCCGATACCCCGAAAACGACCCACCTGCGCCAGGGCCCTCTGCTCCTCCAGCTCCTCATGGCTCATCTCGTCCCACCCAATCGCGGGCGCGCCCAGCCCGTCGCGCTCGTCGTCCTCTGCGCGGGCACGGGCGTGTCGAATCAGGAGCGCAAGGTACACAGGGGTCAGGGGTGCACACACACGGCGCTGCATTCGTGTGCGGAGCCGGCCAGCAATTGTTGCATGCATGCATCGGTCACCGGACCATCACCCAAACCCAAGCATCTCTGAGGCATGACGAGCAGGGCGCCGGCCGCGGGCGCGGCAGCGCTAGGGAGGGACGGCGTCGGATGACTCACCGCTGCGCGGCGAGCCCCCCTGCATGGCCTCCGCCAGCGCCGCCAGCGGCAGCTCCTCCAGTGCCTTGCTGCTGCTCGCCTTGCGCATCAGCGACGCCACCGCGACGCCCGCGCCCGCGCCGCCGGACGAGACGACGGCAGGCGACACGGGGAACGGGGCGCCGGGGGCGATGGCTGCTGCGTACATGTCGAGGAGGCCGCCGATCACGGTGCCCGTGGTGGTGCGGCCGGCGCCCAGCTGGCAGTTGAAGATCATGGGGCTGCCGAAGCCGGCGGCGCGCGCCTTGTTTGGGCGGTGGGTGGTGAGTGTGGGG
>NW_014007036.1:0-2105 GCF_000611645.1 Monoraphidium neglectum | reverse complement strand
CTTATAACCTGCCCCCATCAACCCCCTCGCCGGCCCCGCACCCCACCCACCCGCCCCCAGCTGTTTGCCGCGCAGGCCGGCGGGGCGCAGGACGAGGCGGCGATCCGCAAGAGCGTCGCCGCCATGCGCAACATGAGCGACTCCCAGGTCGAGATGATGGCCAAGGCGGCCTCTGTCCTGTCGAAGGGCGCCGCGCGGGCGCGCGCCGCGCGCGACTGGCTCGCCAGCCGGCAGGCGCTGGTCGTGGCGCTGGCGGTGCTGCTGCTGGCCGTGCTGCTGCGCTGGCTGGGGATCTTGTAACCAGGGACGGCCCGGGAGAGGGGCGCGGCATGTGGGTGAAGCAGCGCGTCTTTCCGTGGCTGGCTGCCTGGCGGGGGGCGCGGCTGCCCAGCGGATGGAGTGCATGCAGCAGGGGGATGGGGGGGCTCCAGGCTCGTCCTGGCATGGCCACGCTGCTATGAGACCCAGCAGCATGCAGCACCTTATGTCAGCTGGCAAGCACTTTTGCGCGGCGCCAAATACGCCCGAGACAAGATGCCTGCGAGACGGGTTGGCTCAATGAATGCGGGCAGCGGGCCCCTTGTCTGGGTTCAGGACGGTGTCCGCTGAAGTTTGACTGTGTCCGCTGAGGGTTGACTGTGTCTGCTGAAGTTTGACTGTGTTCGGCAAAGGTTGGCTTGCTGATTGGCTCTGTTCGCATTTGCATGGGTGGTTGAGTTGTCTTCGAAAGCGAGACAACGCGGCCAGCCCCGCGCGTTTCTAACCTGTTACGACGGCAATCCACTTGCGCTTCATGCATGCTCATGCATGCGTGCCTGCACATGCGCATACGCGTGCGGCATCAGTACACACGCGCTTTAACATGGTCCATGATTGAGGCTCAAAGTGTTACCTCTGGTGGTCCCAGTGATTGACACGTCTGCAACCCGAAGTGCTTGTTAGGTCCGCAGATTCACCGTGATCAGAACAAAACTCACGTTTGTTTTGCCCAAGGATCTTACAGTCATGGTTTGCACAGTCGCTCCCACACGCCACCATCGCGGGCACATGCGCAACAAACGCGCCCTCCACCGCCCCTCCAAAACCTGCCGTCAAATACTTAACGCCCTTCCCCCTGTTGACAGCGCCATCTCCCCTCCCCCCGTTGTGTCCCTCTGCTGTGTCCCCCTGTCGTGTCCCCATGCTGTGTCCCCCTGTTGTACCGCCACCACTGCCACAGCCACCGCCACTGCCGCAGCCGCCGTCCCTGCCGCCGCCGCCACTGCCGCAGGCGCCGCCAACGCCACAGCCGCCGCCGACGCAACAGCAGAGGGTGGCTTCAGCTGGTCATTGAGTCCAGTCATCAGTTCCTGGGAGTGCCTTTGGTGTGCGTTCGCACGGGCAACGCAACGGGCATGGATCAGCTGGAGCACAGACAACCAAAAAACCTACATAACCAAACGCACATCCTTGCTTTCAACGTACGGCCCCGCGCGCACGACCCCGACCGTCCCTGCCGCCAGCCACGTCCCCAGCGCCCCCTCGGCCCCCCCAAGCGCCGCGCGCCCCACGCACCCAGCGCGGCGCCGTCGCCGCCGCCGGCCTCCCCGCGCCGCCTGATCGCCGCCAGATCGCGCTCCTTGCGCACGTAGATCTCGGCGAGTTCCCGCTGCTCCGCAATTCGAATCGCCGACAGCTCCTTTTCGAATTCGAGCCTGATCTCAAGCAGCCGGATCTCTTCGTGGACGGGGCGCCCCGCAGTGCCAGGGGCCGCGGGCGCGGGCGCGGCGGCCGGCGGCTGGGCGGTCCGGGTGCGGGGGAGGGGTCGGGTGGGGCGGGGCGAGTCTGAGGGGGCCGCACCCCCCTGAGTCCGGCGCGGCGTGTGCTGTGTGTCGAGCGCGTGTGAGGAAATCGCCCCGGTTTGTGTTGTTTTTGTTCATCGGTCGTAGGAGTGGGGAGAGCCGGCACGCAGGACCGAGGTGCAGGAGCACAGGCAAGAAACGGTGCCGCGCCCAGCCAGGGGCCTTTGCACAAGGGGAAGGGGCCAAGTCGCGCCGCGCCCAGGGGTCACCTGGGGAAGCAGGGGACCCTCGCCCGCCTCGTCAGCGCTCGCCGCGACCTCCTCC
>NW_014007037.1:0-2106 GCF_000611645.1 Monoraphidium neglectum | reverse complement strand
TTTGTGTGTGTGTGTGTGTTGTGTGTGTGTGTGTGTGTGTGTGTGTGTGTGTGTGTGTGTGTGTGTGTGCGCGCATATGCATGCGTGCCAGTGTACGCGCGTGTGCGCGTGGTTTGTGTACTCGTGTGAGTGTGAGTGCACGTGTCTTGAGGTAAGGACGATTGGAAACGTGGCTCTTCAACTTAATGATCAACCCGCGCGCACCTGATCAGCCTGGCTGATCTGCTTGGCGGAGGTCGCGTCGACGGCCTCATAGTTCTGGCCTGTATCAAAGCTGGACGGCAGTAGACGCCAGCCTTGCGCCTTGGCAAGATCCCTGTGCGGTCGAGTCAGACAATTTAGGACACCACTTGAGACTTTGGTGTCACATTGGTCCGCACCCCAAAGCCAGGCGGGACAACCAGGCGTGAAGTTATTGCGGGCGGTCAGGTTGAGCGTGGGAGGCAGCGATCAGGAACGCCAAGAATGCGGCGGAAGTTGGAGAGGTGGGCTGCGCGGCATGGCGAGCTACGCGGCCTGACCGGGCGCTAGGAGGCGGGCGGGGTGATGGCGATCAGGGGATGACGCTCTCTGGCGAGGGGCGGTGTCGGGTCTCACATGATGGGGTTTGAAGAACCGTGAATCCTGAGAGGGGGCGGAGGGGTGGGTCGTACATGGGAATGCACGGCTGGCGGGAAAAGAGACGCGGCAAGGTACTCCGCTGCGTTCATTTGGCTGTCTTGCGGCGCCGGGTTGACGGCGGGCAGCAGCGGCAGCAGCAGCTGCGTGCGCACCACTGCGCGCCCATTTCGACGGGTCCGCCGGGTGTGTTCAGGGTCCAGACGCGGCCGCCGACGCGGTCGCGCGCCTCGAGGATCGTCACGTCATAGCCCTTTGTGGCCAGGTCGGCGGCAGCCTTGAGGCCGGCCACCCCTGCGCGGCGATGGAAGTGCCAGGCAGGTCAAGCTGTTGGGTGTGCGCCTAGGTGGCGAGCCGCTGCGGGAGGAATGCAGCGTGCAGCCGGGCTGGTTGGGTAGCAAGTACAAGGGCACCTGCGCCGATGACGAGGGCTGAGGTGGCCGCGGGCAGCACCCCCGCTGCGCGCGCCGCGGCAGGGTCGGTGGCCGTGGCTGCCATGGGGAGTGTGGCTGGAGCACCGCCTTTTGCGTGACCAGGCCGGCCGTGAACAATGCTTGTTAGAGTTATAAGGGCTAGAAGCAGCAGAGCTGCACTGCGCATGGTGTAGGAGAGATCACGTTGAAGGTCGAACCCCGGTGCGAGCGGTGGCCGGCCGCGGGGAAGAAAACGGTTTCGCAAACACGAGAAAACCTAGTGCTGATGCTATGAGAGCAACGTCGTGGTCTTCGCAGTCACCCGCAGACTGGCATCCCGAATTGTAATTGTGCAGCACGCATCAGCATGGGGGCACGCAGCAGTGCCCCCTGACGCCCGCTGTCATTTCCAGGTTGCCATCCTTGGCCTCATTTCAAGTTGGCATGTTTCTGATCTCCCGTCCTCTTATCCGAAAGATGATGAGGCGGGCTGTGCACAGCCTGCATGGCGTCGCTGTCAAGCTGAGCTGGTCAACAACCGAACGTGACCGCTGCATACCCCGCCTCTGTGCCTTGCTTGATGCATTGGAGCGCCAAAGGCGGTGTTGCTGCAAAATCGGTGCCCTTTCTGAGCACGTAAATCACAGTTTTGTCGCAGTTCGAAATGTGTGCGTTAATGGATGCGGAGCAACGAGGTGCTCGTCCTGATGCTGCTGCCCCTGCTGCCCCTGCTGCTGGTGCTGGTGCTGCCGCTGCAGCCGCCGAGCATTCACGCTCCCCCGCCTGCGCCTGCGTCATGCATGGGCAATTGCGCCTGCCCCCGAGCACCCAGATTCGAGCGTCACGCTCCTCCTCATCCCTGCCCTTCCGCTGGAGCTCCAGCCGCCAGGTCACCCTCTCCTTCGCTGTCGCCGCCGCCGCCCGCCAGCCCCGCCGCATCCTTGCCGCCGCCGCCGCCGCCGCCGCTGCCGCCGCCGCCGCCGCCCTTGACAGGCAGAGGTACTGCGACCACCCCGGGCATGCATGTCAATGCGAACCGCCGGTCGCCTGCATTGTGTGTGTATGTGTGCAGGCG
>NW_014007038.1:0-2106 GCF_000611645.1 Monoraphidium neglectum | reverse complement strand
GCCTTGACGCTGACCTGGCGGCGGCGCTGGCGCGGGCGGCTAGGGCGGAGGGGGCGCTCGCGGACGCAGAGGCAGACCTGGTGCAGGTGTGTGTGTGTGTGTGTGTGTTTATGAGCGCATATGCGTATGTGTGCATGTGTGCGCGAGTGTTTTTCTGTGTGAGTGTGTGTTCGTCAGCTGGGCCGTTTGACCGGTGACGTCGCAGTCACACAAGCCAAGGCGCCGCTCAAGGCCTGCGCGGCCACGCCCTCCACCGCGCCGCGCGCCGCACTCCTCCCCACCACGGCGCAGCGGCAGCGCGGCGAGCGCCCCAACCGCTCGGCAGCCCGCCGCCGCACATGGCCCTGGTTGCTCCTGGCCCCCTCTCCCCTCCAAACGAGCGAACGCGACAATCCACAAATCAGCGGAGCCCAACTCCGCCCCACACACGTCATCCGTTGCATAAATGCGCGTGTCCCATCCAATGCAGCTGCGCTACAAGGTGTCCCTGCTGGACCACGGGCTCAAGGCCAAAGAGTCAGAGGGCGAGCGGCTGCGGGAGCGGCTGGCTGACAAGGTGGCGCGGGAGGAGCGGCGGCTGGCGCACGATAAGGCGGCTTACGCCAGGTGCGTGTGTGTGTGTGTGTGTGTAGTTGTATGTGCGTGTGAGTGTGCAGTCGTGTGTGTGGTCCTGAGCCTGCAAGCACGTTCATGCGTGCCTGCGTGCCCGCGCGCCTGTTTCGTTTGACAAAGGGAGCGTGGAGAAGGGAGGTGAGCCTTGTTGGGGGCAAGGGGCTGTGCGTCACAGCGTGTAGGTGCCACCAAGACACAAAGAGGAGGGGGCAGCCAGGCCTCACCCACAAGTCTGCGTTTCACCTGAGCACCCCATACACCCGCCGATAGCGGCCGCCCCGACGCACGCACCCACGCACATGCCCGCCGCCGCCGCCCGCCCCCCACAGGCTGCGCCAGGCGCACGCGGCGACGAAGCGCGACGCCGCCGTCGCCGCCGCCGCGGCGGGCGGTGTCGCAGGGCGCGGCGCCGCGGGCGCGGTCGCAGCGGCGGCGCGGGAGCTGCGGCCGGTCGAGATCGTCGGGATCTACGAGACTCAGCGGGAGGCGCTGGAGAGGGACCTCTCGGTGCTCAAGCAGGAGGTGCGCGACCTGATCTGATCTGATCTGATCTGACTTGATCTGATCTGACGCTGTGATCCGACGCTTCGGCGGACGCCCGATTCGACGGCCCTGTGTGGTTGATGCGCCTTCCCCTCATCATCCCGACCACCGAACCACTGTGACGACGCGCAACTCTGGTGACGCCGCACCTCGGCGTATGCGCACCACCCCTCCACACCACGCCCCCAGGCCAGGGTGCTGGCGGGGCAGCTGCGGGACGCCCAGAACCTGCTTATTGCGCGGGACCGCGCCGCGCAGGAGGCTGAGCGGCGCGCCGCGGCGGCGGCGGCCGCTGGCGCGGAGCCGGGGGCGGGCGCGGCGGCGCTGCGGGAGCGGCGCAAGGCTGCGGAGCTGCAGCGGGAGCTAAGCAGGTGGGTGATGCGTGTGTCAATGTGAGTGACGTTGGTGTATATACATTTGTGTGCATGTGTGTTTGTGTGTGACCCAGGGAGAGAGGGAGAGAGCGAGAGGGAGGGGGCAGGGGAAAGAGCAAGAAGAAGGCGAGCGAGCGAGAGGCAGAGGGGCAAGCGAGGGGAGGAGAGAGAGAGAGAGAGAGAGGCGGAAAGCGCTGTTTATAGGGGAGGATCGGGAGGCGCATGCATCAGATGCCTTGCTGCCTTTACAGGACCCTGACTTTCAAAAAGGAAGGAGCATTTTTGGGGGGGGGGGATGAGGGCTGCAGCAAGAGCATGCCGCTGCTGGTGTTTCAAATTAAGATGCGCTCTGATGATGGGAGACTCGATCAACCCCACGCCTCACGCGGCGCGCAGCGTGCGCGCCGACGCGGCCGAGGCGCTCCGCCTGGCGGCGCGGCGGGCGGCGGAGGCGGAGGCGCTCGCGGCGGCGCTGCGGGAAGACGTGGAGGCGCTCACGGCGGAGCTGCAGGGGCGGCCCACGCCGCAGGAGATGAGGTGCGGGGCGCGCTCAGGCCATCTGGGTGGGGGCGAGGAT
>NW_014007039.1:0-2107 GCF_000611645.1 Monoraphidium neglectum | reverse complement strand
GGCGGGTATGGCGGGGATGGTGAGGGCGTGTTCAGGCGGGCGCTGCCAACGCGCCACGACGACTTTTTGCTGGTGTGATGACGGCCACGCCTCTCTTTGGTCAAGAGCGGGGTGCGGGCGGCGGGCCAGCCGGCCGAGTTTTTTGGGGGCTTCTGGGGCCCTGTGGAGGCACGAGGCCTTGTGATGGTGATGGTGCTGAGAATGGGATGGGGCCAACCGAGAGCGAGGGCGTCTGGCCAGGCGGGCGCCGGGGCCGTCCCCGGCCGCCTGTCTCCACGCCGCCCCTGTGGGCTTTTTTGCGGCGCCCTTGAACCATGCACCCCGATTGTGCGCCCGCGTCGGGCGCCTGGCGCGCGCTGGCGGCCGTGCAGGCCGCGAGCGGCGCCCCACCTGTGCCATCTGTGTGTGCGCGCCTGTGGCGGTGCTATTGAGGCGCGGCCCCAATGCGGCGCGCGTGCTGGGCCCTGGCTTGTGGGGCCCTGTCACAGTCTCACAGAGTTGCGAGGGGAGACGCTCGCTGTAGCACTTGAGTATCAAATCATGTAATGTACCACCCCTCGTGCTAGATGCACTTGAGTCAAATGAGTCTCAGTACGGTTGGTGACCACCAAGATGCAGCAGCACACTGTCCGATGTGTTCATGGCACACGTCACTGTGTATGCTGTGCGTACAGGGCGTGACACTTCTGTGTGGGACTGTTCCTGATCCTTTTCACTGACAGTTGGGACGGCCACATGTTCTGGCTGGGCGCTGCTTGCGGCGCACGGCGTGTGTCTGCGGCGGGTGACACCCCCCATGTCGGTTGCGTTGAATTTCTGTACACAGTGACGTTCCAATCGACATCGTCGTCATTCAAACGCTGCCGAGTTTGTCGATCGTCAGAAGATCTGGTCAGTCCCGATCCCTGAACATGGCGCTGTCGACAGCTCAGAAGCGGGGCATTGCCAATGGAGTCAGCCGCGGTGCTCAGACGCCCGCGCGGTGCGTCCGGGTCCACGCCATTGGCGAGCACAAGGTGGGTCTGCATCCACTGAGGCATGCTGAATCGGGATGGCAAGTCGCAAGGAATCTCCTCGAATTGGTAGCATTCTTTGGCAAGGTAATTCGGTATCAACGGTGAATGCAGCCGGCACAACCGGCAGGGGAGCGCAGTCAGGCGCCCGAGCGCAGGTTGACGCTCTCACGGTCATGGGCAGACCGTACGGCCACCTCATCTCTGTTCCCCTGTCCTCTACATCCACAGAGCCTGGCAAGCAGGGTGGCTCCGGCGCTGCTGGCCAGCGTGATTGCTCTGTCGAGCGGCTTCACCACGATCGACGCCGCCTTCGCCCCGCCGGCGCGGGCCGACGGCGAGGTGCGGCGGACGGGCGGCCGCTTGGCTTCGCACGCACGCGACCCAAGCATGCCGTCGGCAGCGGGGGCAGCCTCTGGACGCGCGAATGGGATGGGCGGAACCGTATCCGCTCAGGCAACGGGCCTGAGCGGTTCGCCCCAGCATCCCACGTCACGCTTGAGTGCTCTGCAAGCCTGCACAGTCGCGCCGCCCCCTTGAGAGGCCATAACCCCCATGCCGTGCTTGCCTGCGCCGCAGGAGAACCTCTCCCCCCTCGAGCGGCGGAGGGCGCTCCTCAGGGCCGCGTGAGTCCCCCCCCCCCACGTCTCGCGACACGCTCGCTGCAGCCGGTTGCCTCGCCGCCGCCCCGCCGGGCGGGCCCGTTCGCTCCGCAGCCCTGGGCTGTACACGCGCCGCCCGCAGCAACCCCTGATTTGTCGCTGCCGCCTCTGCCCCGCCGTTCTTGCAGGCGCGAGAAGGCGGAGGCTGCCTCCAGCGCCACCAAGGAGGCGGAGGCGGAGCCCAAGGCCGAGCCGGAGCCAGAGCCAGAGGCGCCCAAGACCGACTTTGCGGGTGCGGCCCCGGCCCACGGGGGCCGGTGCGCGGCGACGGCCTCGCCTCGCAGCTGAGCGTGATTGAGCGTGATTGGCGTGCCCCGAACAGTCTTGAGCCGGCGCCGCCTGAAGCGATTCCACGGCGCCGCAGCTGCCCCACCCCCTCGCTGCGGCCCGGCCCGGCCCAGGTACCTCACCACCAACCCCCCACCCCCACAC
>NW_014007040.1:1863-2707 GCF_000611645.1 Monoraphidium neglectum | reverse complement strand
CTGCTGGCGCGCGAGCGCGCCGGCGGCGGCCTCGGCGGCCGCCGCCACGGGGAGAGCGCGCAGCGCGCGGCCTGCGCGGGCGGGTCCGGCGGCCTCCAGGGCGCTGGCGATGACGGGCTGCGGCGTGCGGGGCGCGGGCGGCGCGATGGCAGGACGCTCGTCGTCATCGCTGCGCCTGCCTGTGATGCGGTTGATGGCAGCGCCCGCCACGGACGCGACGGCGACCCTGCGGCGGCAGGGCGGCAGGGCGACACGAGGGTGTGAATTCAAGGCGGACAGAGGGAGCCTCGTGAAGAGAAGGCCAGCAAAGCGGCTCCGAAATCTGTGTGAACTATGCCCCTTTGTGTGCGAACCCGCACGACGCCAAGCCTGATGTTCCCACGCCCGCCACCGTCACCCCCAGCGTGGACTAGTGCCTGCCGCTGCCCGGCCCCGCGCCGCGCGCTCACCAGCCGGCGATCCTGAGAGCGTCGGCGCCAATGCAGCGCGCGACGTGCGTCCAGGTCTGCTCCCACTGCGCCATCACGTGCACCACCGTGCCTGTTTTGTGGGGGCGGGATTCGAGTGAGGGGTGCCAGTCAAGGGGAGGAAACAAGTCAACCCACAATTCATATCAAACAGGAGCGTCCGACATGCCTTGGAGAACCCATTGCAGGGCATGCCTGACACAACCTGCAAAGAAAAACCCTCCATGGCATCAGCATCCATCCAACCTCGACCCTTGCGCAGCACCGGTAAGGACAAGGCTCAGACGCACGCGGGCGCGTGGCGTCCGGCCCCTTCCCCACACGCGCGCGGCGCTCGGCCTCGGGGCCCCGCCCCACCACCCAACCCCCCCCCCCCC
>NW_014007040.1:945-1477 GCF_000611645.1 Monoraphidium neglectum | reverse complement strand
CCCCCCCCACTGACCCAGGTGAGGGTATAGCATGTTAATGGGATTGGGGGCCGCCAGGTACGTCGTGATCGCGCCATCCCACGCGCCCGGCGCCGGCCGCTGGCGCAGCGCGGCCCGGTGGTAGGAGGGCGGCACCCCCGGGCTCTCGAAGCTGACGCAGCGCCAGGCCATGCCGTAGGCGTCCGCGTAGCGCGCGGACTCGATGGTCGCGCACTCCGCGATAAGGCCGCCCTGCCGCGAGGGCAGGAGGCGGATTGAGGCGTGTTGGTGCTGCCGGCTTGGTGGCTCGGTGCGGGTGACCCATGGCCAAGCCGGAGATGCGGCACTGGAGAAAGGGTCTGCATGAGGATACAGTTCAGATGGCTGGGGCAAGCGGACTGCTCGGAGGACACAGCTCAATGGAACGGGGGCGGCGGAGGTGGGAGCAATGCTCCAGGAGACCGAGCCACGCCGCCCACCAGGCTGTGGCCCGTGATGGACACATTCAGGCGCAGCCGCCGCCTCGGCGCGCCGCCGCCGCCGCCGCTGCCAC
>NW_014007040.1:0-727 GCF_000611645.1 Monoraphidium neglectum | reverse complement strand
CCGCCGACGCCGCCCTCCGGCCACTCTGGGCCGCCGTAGGCGCCGCTGTGGGTGGCGCCGGCCGGGCGCAGCTCCGGGTGGCGGGCCATGAGTTCCATGAGCCACCCCTGGACGACCTGGGGGGGGGGGTGGGGTGAGGGGTGGGGTGGGGGTGGGGTACGGGGTGCGCCGAACGATGGGGCTCAGGGTTTTGCCCACGCGGACGGCGCAGACGGATTCAAGAGGCGGGCCGAGAGCGCCATACGCCCTGGTGCTGCGGCGGCGCGTGAAGCTCGTAAGAGGGCGTGCGGGAAGGCGGGCAGGCGGGAAGGCTGGAAAGCACGTGGGCGGACCTTAGTGGTGTCTGTGGCAGCCTCTGGCAAGTATTCCTCGTCAATCAGCTTCGCAAACAGGAGCTGGGGGTGCATGGAGAGGATGATTTGATAAGAGTTTCATATGGTACAGGGTGCATATCATACGGGGTGCACACCACATGTGCGAGGCGATTCAAGAGCAGCACTGCACCGGCACACAAGGTGCCCGTCCTCGTGCCGCAGGCGCATGCGCTGGCGGCAGGGCTGTGGGGCCCACCCCACGAGCCCACTCTGGACGCGCGGGCGGCGGCCGCCTCCGGCCCCCCGTCGCGCCCCCGCCCCCCGGGCCCCGCGGCCCGTCCGTTTTCTCACTCCCACCTGCAGGTTGGCGATGGTGTTGCCCACGAGGTCCCGCACAGTGCCGCGCACCACGA
>NW_014007041.1:0-2108 GCF_000611645.1 Monoraphidium neglectum | reverse complement strand
GGTTTGGGGGGCGGGTGCTGAGGGGTCACTGGAAGTGGTCAGGCGGCGGAGCCCCAGCCGCCATCTTAGCATCGGGCTCCTTGTGTGTTCATCAGCGCCCTGCTTTCTTGGCCTTTGCTGAACCGCAATGTGACGGCGGAGCATGATTGGCTGCGGGGGCGCCGCTGGGCTGTGTCATACTTGCGGCTGCAGCCTCTCCACGCGGCCCGTCCTTCCCCTTGGTGCGTCAGGTGGTGGTGCCGTGCAGCCCGTCGGGGCCGTTTGTTGGGCTGGCGTTCAAGCTGGAGGAGGGGAAGTACGGCCAGCTGACATACGTCAGGGTGAGGCGGGGGTGTGACTGTGTGTGTGTGTGTGTGTGTGTGTGCGTGCGTGCTTGCGTGTGTGCTTGTGTGTGTGCGCACGCGCGCGCATGTATGTGTGTGTGTGTGTAAATATGTGTAGGCCAGGGTGGAGCGAGGCGCACAATGGGCTGTGGCACGGCGCCCAAGCCGAGCCTCCCTTCCTGTCGCAACACCCACAAACATTCAAAAGTGTCGCATCCCCTCCGCACCAATCACCTCCACCTAATGCTGCCACCCAAAGCTCCCCGCATGACCACCCACCCCGTGTCCGCTCCCCACATCCCCCCCTTTCCCTCCCCTTCCAAACAACCACCCCTACTGGCAGGTGTACAGTGGCACCGTGAAGAAGGGGGACTTTGTGGTCAACACGACATCAGGCAAGAAGGTCAGGGTGCCGCGCCTTGTGAGGGTCCACAGCAACGAGCTCGAGGACATCCCCTCGGCGGTGGGTCGGGGCCGGGTGCCTGGCAGGACCAGCGCTGGGTCGGTTGGGAAGGAGGCCCCCACCTGCAGAGCGGTGCAGAGGGCCTGGAGGTGGGGGTGGGACGCATGGGGGCACGTGTTCTGGGGGTGGGGTATGTCCTGAGGGGGCTTCGGCGGAGTTTTTGTCTCCTTAATGTCGGTTGTAAGAGGTGGCGGTGGAAAAAGGGTGGATTGATATGGCAGTTCGCAAACACGAGCCGCGGAGGCTGCACGGCCCCAACCTCCAGGAGCTGCCCCAACCCCTCCGCTGCGCGGTCGAGCGCACAAGCCCGGCCCCCTGTATCTGCCTCGCTCATTGCGATGGCAAGATATCAAATTGCCCCCATCGCCACCCTATTGCGCCGCTCATTCCCCCGCCCCCACCTTCCTACATGCCCCCGCACGCAGTCTGCGGGCGACATCGTGGCGCTGTTTGGCATCGAGTGCGCGAGCGGCGACACCTTCACAGACGGTGCGCGCGCGCGCACGCCCGCCGGCCCCAACCGGTCGACGCCCCGCGGCTTGAGCCGGTGCACCCGTGCGGCGCGCGTGCGCTGGCTGCTGCTGACTGAATGGCCCTCACAAACACATAGCCCTCGCAGCCCAAAGGCCCCGCTGCATGGCCGCCTTCCTTTTCACTCCATTATCTTGGCACGACCCTGCCACTCACTTCCCCCCCCCTTTTTTCCCCCCCCCCCCCCACACACACACAAACAATTCAACACCCCTGGCACGACCCCCTAATGCTCCACATGTTCCACCCCCAGGCTCCGTCTCCCTGGCCATGACGTCCATCAAGGTGCCGGACCCCGTCATGAGCGTGGCCCTCACGCCCAAGGCCACAGACCAGCTGCCCAACTTCCAGCGCGCCCTCGCCAGGTGACTAACCCTGCACATGGCACCACGGGGTGCCGGGACAGCGCACCGTCAGCAGCAGCCGGCATGCGCGCACAGGGCGCCGCGCGGCGCAGGCGCACACCACATCATCGAGCGGCCGGCACAAGCGAGTCAGCCCTTCCGCCAATTTCGGTGCAGAAATTTCTGCACCGATTCAGGGGTGGGCCCGGGGCCCTGCATGTAGTGTCAGGAGAACCGCCGTTGCCACGCTGGACGTGGCCCCGCACCACCTGGTCAAACCACCCGACTGTCCGCCTTCCGGCTTCAACCCCCAGGTTCCAGCGTGAGGACCCGACGTTCAACGTGTCCAATAACGTGGAGACCGGGGAGACCATCATCAGCGGCATGGGGGAGCTGCACCTCGATATCTATGTGGAGCGCATGAGGCGCGAGTACAAGGTGTGGGGG
>NW_014007042.1:0-2106 GCF_000611645.1 Monoraphidium neglectum | reverse complement strand
CACACACACACACACACACACGCACGCACACACTCAAACCCGTCCCACAACACATTTTCATCACACTCACGCGCCCATGTCCCCCCCTCCCCCTCCCCCACCCCGGTACTCCTCAGGACGCCGCCTCGGATTACTGCTCCCTGGATTCTCCCCTCTTCCAGCCCGCCGCCGCCGACACATACACCTTCACAATCTCTGAACACCACGCCGCGCCCGCAACCTTGGACAACCGCCCCGCGCACGCAACCTCGGACGATCCTCCGGCGGCCCCGGCGGCCGCGGCGGCCTCTGCGAAGGGCGTCGGGGAGGGGGCGGAGGCGGAAGATGAGGCGGCGCGCGGCTCGCGCCGCAACAGCGGGCCCAAGGCCCCGGCGACCCCCGGGTCTGACGTGCCCCTTTCCCCGCTCGGCAGCGCCCCGCGCGACGCGTCAACCGGAGGCGCCGCCGCGGCCCCGCCCGATGCGACGGCGGCGGCGGCGGCAGCTGCGGCGGCGCCGCGGCCGCGGCCGGAGGCGCTGGTGCTGGAGAGGGGCTCCCCGCCCTCCAACGCGCCGATGCAGCCGCCGCTGCCCGCGCCTGCGGCGCCAGGGCGGCCGCACAAGCGGAAGGGCGACGAGTTTGCCGCCGCCGCCGCCGACGGCAGCAGCGGTGTGCTGACGGGCCCCGGCAGCGCGCCCTCCGCCGCCGCCGCCTCGAGCGCGCCGCCGCGGGCGTCGGCGCGGGCGTCGGCGCGGCGGGACGCGGGGTGCGGCAGCAGCGGGGCGCCGCCGCGGGCGGAGGCGCAGACGTGGCTGATCCTCGAGTTTTGTGACGGAGGCAATCTGGCGGACGCGGTGCGCGGCGGCCTGCTGCTGCGCTGCCATGAAGACGACGACTCGGAAGACGAGCAGGCGGACGGGGAGGGCAGGGAGGAGGGCGAGGGCGCCGGAAGTTTGGGGGACGGCGGCCGCGGCGGCGGCGGCGGAGATGCGGCGGAGGAGGAGGAGGGCGGGGAGGCGCCGATCGACCTGCCGCGGGCGCTGCAGCTGCTGCTGGACGTGGCGAGGGGGATGGCGTACCTTCACGAGCGGTGCGCGGGTGGTACGGGTTGCGCACATGTGGTCGCTGGGGCGGCGGCTCGGGGCGCGGCCGCTCCCGCGTCTGGGGGCGGGTCCGCACGGCGCGGCGCTGCGCACGCCCGAGGGGGAGAGGCATGGGAAGGATCCCTCGTTGCCGCACCCACGCCCATTCCCTCCCGTCGCGCGCGGTGCGGCTGCGGCCGCCTGAATGCTGTCCCCTCTCTGTCTCTGCCGGCTGGCGGCTCACCCCTCTCTCCCCTCTCACGCTCGTCCCGCCCCCCCCCCCTCCTCCCCACAACATCCCCATAGGAACGTCGTGCACGCTGACCTCAAATGTGAGCACCCGCCCTCCGCCGCACCGCCCCCCGACCGCCCCCCGCCAGGCCCGCGAGGGGCGGCCCCCGCTTTTCGGCGCCTCCTCCCGCCATGCCCCTGCGCCCGCCCAGCCAGCCGCCTCGTCTTTCGAACAGCCGCGGCCCTCCCTGTCGACCCACCCACATATCCACACACACACACACACACACGCGCGCGCCCCCCCTCCCTCCACAGGCCAGAACGTGCTGCTCGCCAGCTCGCCAGAGGCGCCCTGGGGCTGCGTCGCAAAAATATCAGACTTTGGTGAGATATGCGCAGATACTTTTGCACGGCTCTTCTGCATGCCTCTGCCACTGGCCCGGCCCTGGGGGCCGCGCGCAGTCGCCGGGACAGCCCTGCGCCCCTCCTGCCCGCATCATGTTCTATCCGCCGGCGCCTCGGCCGTTTTTAGGCCGTTCGCTGCGACTTCTTGGCATTGGATATCGGATCAGATTCCCCCCCACGGGGCCCCGTGCCGTCCCCCATTCAATGTCCCCTGTACCCCCGCTCCCCCCCCTCCAAGCTCGCGCGCGCCACTGCCGCCCAACTCCTCCCCCTTCCCCAAACCGTCTCCCGCAGCGGCCCTCCTCAACCCCCGTCATCCTCGCACCCACGCACCCATCCACCCACCCACCCACCCACCCATCCACCCATCCACCCACTGACCAATCTACCCACCCACCCACCCATGGAC
>NW_014007043.1:0-2110 GCF_000611645.1 Monoraphidium neglectum | reverse complement strand
TTCAAGGTGTTCACCGCGGCGGAGCTGCAGCCGCTGCTGGACGCCGCCAACGCGGAGAAGGAGGCCGCAGAGACCACCTAAGACGCCCGCGGCGGCCCAAGCTGCACTGCCGTGCAGCGGCCGGCTGCACTAGCAGGCTGCGCCTAGGGGGCGGCGCTGCCGGGGGCGCGGCTGGCGGGGTCCCCGCCACCCTGACTAGGCGGGTTGGCTTAGTATGGCTGTGGCAAGGGGGCCGGCTTGCATCGCTTGCGTGCCTCCCGCCTGCGCCTCCACTGTACGAGGGTCCAAAGCTGTGTGCCTCTTGATGTAAATTCCACTTGTCTCCCTTCAAGGAACCCCCCTTCGGCGTGCCGGCGGCAGCGTGGCGGATGGCAGCGGCCGCGCCGTGCCTTGAACGCGTCGGCCGCGCCCCACAGCTGCACGAGTTGCCGGGAACCCCCCACTCTGCCCGCTCTGCCCCCGGGAAGCCCCGTCTCGCCAGTACCATGCAGCGCCGGGCAGCGGGGGACATGGCAGGATAGAAGCGCCTTACACGCGCAGCTGCGCTGCTGAAGGCCACATTCTCCGAAAAATTGGGTTTCTCTCCGGCGAAAGCGTGTCTGGTTGCGCGCGCGGCCTGACTGCCACAACGATACCGCGTGCGGCTCGACAGCGGGCGCTCGGCCGCAGCGGGCCAGGGTGGGCGGCCGCAGCGCGGCGGGCGCAGTGGCCGCAACGTTCTGGGTGGCGGGAGCTGTGCGTTGCTGCTCAGCAAGAAGCAGGTCCCCCCCATGGGAGGCTAAGCAAGGCCTCTCTCAACTGCAAAGCCGGGCGATCCACAAGGGGCCTGCTGGAAACGAGCCGCTCATCGCACGCGACGCACCGCAGAGTGCATGCACCCGCGCACGCCCCTCGCTGCTGCGGGGATCCAGAAAAAAGTATATGCCCGTTGCTGCTACAGCAGGCGGCAAGGCAACGGAGGGGCCGCAGGGCAGCGCCGCGCCGCAGCCTTCAGCGCCGCTGCAGCAGTGTGGCCCAATCAGATGGCGACGCCTGCGCTGCTCCAGTCCCACCTGCGCAGAGAGGATGAGGGATGGGCGGCAGGCGGGCAGTCACGAGCGGCGGGGACTCACGCAGGTCCAAAGCCGGAGTCTGCAGTTTGGGTCAAGCTGCAGCCGCCAACCAGGCCGCAGCCCGAAGGTCTCGCTTGCGGTCACATACTGGCGCGCCGCAACCAGCGCACGAGGCACACAGACGCACACACTCTCACTCACACGCGTGCGGGCACACACTCAAACACACACACACACACACACACACACACACACACACACCCCGCAAAACACAAACACCTACACAACTTCACGCATGCTGGACAATGCACACGCCCCACAAATTGCCACGATACACGAACCAAAGCACTGCCGCAACCCTCATTGCACCCGCAGCACGAAACGCCCCCCGATCCGCGCGGAAAACTCCAACAGTCACCTCAAGCCCTGAATCCCCCAAAACTCAGCCGCACCGAATTTCATCCTCTGGCCGCCCCGTGCCGCCGCCGCTCATGCGCCCCGGCTCCTGCATGTTCGCCACCGGGACAGGCACCTTGGACACAGCGCTCAGCACCGCGCGCGCCGCCTCGCCGCCCGACTCGGCCAGCAGGCGCTTCACGACATTGCGCTGCTCCTTTTCCGAGCCGATCGACATCAGCTGGTCCTGGAAGCTGGCGAGAACCTGCGGCGGGCGGAGCGCAGGGCGGGTGTTTTGGACAGGATGTTTCGGGGGCGGTTGCTTGGCGGGCTTTCCTGTCGGGGTGCTTGACTCTGAGGCGTCGCTGGGGCGCGGGGTTGCTCAAAGCTGACGCGGAAACGCGCGCGACTCAACAAGAGCCGGGCGGCGCGCGGCGCCTAGTCGCAAGCAGGGGGATCAGTCGCCCCCAGACGGCGGGCGCGGGGAGCTGACAAGTGTGGGCGCGCGCGCAGGGGGTCTGCTGTCCCCACCTGCGGCGTGACGTTTGGCAGTGAGAGCATGATTTCGCGTATGATTTGGCTGCGGGGCAGCCAGGCCACCAGCAGCTGGCGTATGACCCCCAGGACCTCCGCCTGGATGGTGATGTGGGACACCTGGGGGG
>NW_014007044.1:0-2112 GCF_000611645.1 Monoraphidium neglectum | reverse complement strand
CTATTGTTTATGTCATGCTCAGCCGCAGCAACTTGTACGTGTTCGGCAAGCTGACGCCCGCCGATTCCTTGTCTGTGCATGAGGCCGCATTTGCTGCCGACGGGGCAGCCACGCGGCCCACGCGCGCCTAAAACTGTGCATCCGCCTCCTGGCCCGTGCATCAGACATAGCAAGTTGCTGTCACACCATCTCCCTTCGCCCTGTGCCTTAGCAGCGCATCAGCTTAGGTCACCATGTCCTACCGCATGGGTGTGACAGCAGCGTGGCTGGTGCTATTGGGCCAGCTCACCCCGAGCGGAGTGCGGCAGCAAAGCATCGCAGCACTGTCGTACGCGTGTCCCACAGCATCCAGAGCCAGGCTTTGACAACGGGGCGTTGGCTGCCAGGGGCAAATGGGGCCAGTGCGCCGCAGACGGAGCCGCTGCAAAAAGCTGACTGGGCCTTGCGACCGGTTGACGGATTTGTGCTCAGGTCAAGGAATTATTTCATGATATCAAAACCATGCTGCGAGCCTAACGGAGGCCAGGCTTCGCGCTGACAAGCGTCTTGCTGACGGAGGGGCAAGGCCCCGCGGAGTTATGCGGGGCCCCGACCACGGCCGTTCCTGCCTGTGATGAGCCTGAATTACTAAAACAGAACTTAGAAGCTCAATGGTCTCGGCACCCCGGGCTTCAGGGCCCTCCTCGAGTAAACAAATCTCGCGGCGCGGCGCCTGGTTGGGCCAGGCCATGAGTCGTGCTGGGCCCCCCCTTGTGATCTTGGTTGATTGATTAAAGTCTCAACTGGCAATGATGGACTTGGAGACGTTGGGCTCAGGCCGTGAGCCTCGCAGAAGCCTTGCAGATGTTCAAGGAGGGCTTGCAGGCTCGTAACGTCTTGAGACAAGAGCCTGTCATCAGCCTGCAACAGCGCGCGCAGCACGCCCCAGCCGTTATGGGGAACAACCCGGGTCTCCAAGGGCGGTAGTCCCTGGCAAAGCTTTGCAAATTGTTTCTGCCTCGCTGCTAGCCAAGTGCAATGGCATCGATGTTGTATGTGTTTTGTGCGTTGAAATAGTAAACGCGCATCCAAGTGCCAGGTTGTCTGTAATGCAAATCCCAGAACCTGCAAGGGCTTGGACAAGTGGAAGCAGACAGGCATGGAGACGATACAGCACGCGTGCACGTGCATGCTTGTCCTGAGTCTAGCACCATCCAGGTCATGATATCCAGAGGAAGGCACAGTTCCACACATGTTTGATTGGCTGAGCAGTTGCAGCGCAACCAAGTCACTACTGCAAAGGGCGAGGCGGGAGCAACCCCCTCAGTCACATGAATAAAGACACATACGTCAAAAGCAGCAGGGCGGGACCACCCAGTCATTCACATGAGTGCAGGCAGCTGCTGATGATTGCGGAATCAAGGCATGACTGGGGCGTAGCGGGCGGGCGGGCAAAGGCGCAGGGCAGGCAGCCTTGAGCGCCTCGTGATCAACTACAGATGAAAAGCGGGCCCCGTAATCCATACACGCGCCGCCATCTTGCTTGCTCGCTTGCCGATGTAACATGCAATACCCGCGTACGTGTGTGTGTGTGTGTGTGTGTGGAGGGGGGGCGTGAGTTGCCGAGCCCTCATAGCCAGCCACGACCCTGGCAATGGCCTTGCACCTACCCTAAGGCCTCTCTGTGCTGCAATCTGTTGTGACTAATCAAGCTAGCAGCTGGTGATGGCTGGCTATTTGCTCAAAGCATCCGCACGCGTCATGGCAAGGCATACAACCATGTTGTGCATTACAGCAGAGGGCCGTGTGCCAAACATGGCGTGTGACCTTTTGGCGCTGATGGCGCCCCTTGTACGAAGGCAGGTAGCAGCCAACCTGCCTCCTGCCTGGCTGCATCGGCACAGCCAGAGCAGCTTCATGCGATGCGATGGCATTGCACAAGCACCAGGCATGGCGTGGCGTGGAGCAGAGCGACCAAAAAAAAATGCAAGGTAACGGGTGCCTGAGGGGCAAGGACAATGCCGCCCGAGGAGGATACAACAACAGCCAAGCAAGCAATGGCCGCTGCACGTCAAAAACCCTTTCGACATCCACTACGCACTTCACTTCTTGGGCACGGGCTTGGGCAGCAGG
>NW_014007045.1:1695-2231 GCF_000611645.1 Monoraphidium neglectum | reverse complement strand
GGGTGGCACCTTATAAGAGTGCGCGACGCCAACTCGGAGCGCGAGTGGGTTGGAGTTCTGGGCGGGCTCAGGGCCGTGGTTGAGACCCTCCACAGAGGGATGCGCATGCCATACACATCACGTACACCGACTTGACTGTGCTTTATGGAACCCTGATCTGCTTTTCTTTTCGTTGCAATCCAGGTGGGGCCGCCCCACAACTGGACGCTGATGGACGGGGAGATGGTGGTGGATGAGATAGAGGAGCAGCAGCACGGCAGCGACGGCGGCGGCGGCGGCGGCGGCGGCGCCAAGAAGCAGCGGCGGCGGTGGGTCGACCTTCCTCGCGCGTCTGTACTTGTGCCTGCGGCCCAATCGCCGACCACCTATCCTCCTTGCTGCCTCCCCGGCCCCCGGGTCACCCCAACGCCAGACGGTCACCCCGCATAATGTCGCCGGAGCGTGGCCTGCAACAATGTTGATTACCGTTCTCTTCGTCACCCCTCATGCCCACAATGCGGAGTTGCAGTGAGCCCATCCCCCCCCCCTCTTACGGG
>NW_014007045.1:0-1576 GCF_000611645.1 Monoraphidium neglectum | reverse complement strand
GCTCCACCCCCCACCCATCCCCCCAAAGGTACCTGGCCTATGACCTGATGATGATTAATGGGGAGGGCGTCATGGACCTCAAATTCGGGGTGAGGGTTACTGCAGGGCCGGTTCGCGGGCGCCTTCAAACCCAGTGAAGGGGTGTAATTGTGCTTTTATGAGCTCCCAAAGCACCAAATTGACTTGTAACCTCCCCAGCAAGATTCAGTTGCTGACGACCTCTCGACGAGTCAACCAGCTCGTAACTGCCCGGTCGAGCTTTGACTGCTGTGCCACCCCCTAACAGCTCAACCGACTCCCAACCGACTCCCAACCGACTCCCAACCAACTCCCAACCAACTCGCAACCAACTCCCAACCGCCGCAGGACCGCCACATGCTGATAGAGAAGGAGGTGGCCGCCCCCAGGGTAGAGGAGGCCAAGTGGATGATGCAGCTGCCCGCCGGGCGCGCCCCGCTGGTCTACTCGTATGCAGAGGTGTGCAGCCGGCGGCCGTTGGCAGGCCGCTCCGCAGCACGGGACGTCCCCACAAGCGATGCTCCTTCGCACGCGGACGATTTGTGCACAGAAATTTTCCAGCCAGGCGCTCACGCTGCTGTGGCTTGTCGCACTTTTTCCCCCAGCCCCCATCCCCGTCTAGCAGCGTGCGCCATAAACGTCCCCCACGATATTTTTCTCATTGATGGCCCCTCCCAGGAGCCCTTTGGTTTCCGGCGGAAGGACTTTTACCAGCTGCACCGCGGCGAGAAGCTGCTGCGCGTCTTCATACCCAAGCTGTGCCACGAGAGCGACGGGCTCATCCTGCAGGTGTGTGTGTGTGTGTTTGTGTGTGTGTGTGTGTTGTTGGAGGTGATGTTTGTCTGGGGGTGGCCGCGTGGGGCTGAATGCTGGCAGGGGGTTTCTAATCTGGGAGATGAGGTGGCGCAAAGAGGCTGGTCCATGTTTGGAAGCTGGTAGTGTGTGGGTGTGCGGCCAGGGAAGTGGGCACGAGGGGTACTCCAGGCGGCGGGCGGGTTGCGATCCTGCTGTTGTGTCTAGGGGGGATCCCAGGGCAGGCCAGGTGTGATGGTGCAGTGGTGCGGGTGGATCGCGGTGCATTTGATTGTGTGCCGGGAAGGGAAGGCGCCCGCTGGCAGGATGACGGCGAGTGAAGGCGGCATGTCATTGAATTTGGGGGGCGGGCGAGAGGGAGCAAGGGTCCTCCGCAGGCTAAAGAGGATGCGAGGCGGGGGTGGCGGCGCCTCGCTTGCCGAATCGGGCAGTTCGCAGACGTACGAACTCCGCGCTCCGGCCGCAGCCGCATGACGACCCGTACTTACCTCGGACGTGCGACGACCTGCTCAAGTGGAAGTTTGACTACCTCAACAGCGTCGACTTCAAGCTCGAGGTAAGGGGGCGATCTCAGATCATGGCGGCGGCCGCCGGCCCGCCAGCGGCAGGGCGAAAAAAACTGCAGCGGCACCCTGTCCTCTAGCTGTGTTGCTGGCGGCGCGGCCCCTCACTCTCGTTGCTGCGCAGTTCTTGGAGCCGAGGTCGCACGTCGCTCCGCACTCCTGGTGTATCGATTTCCCGGCAC
>NW_014007046.1:0-2112 GCF_000611645.1 Monoraphidium neglectum | reverse complement strand
TTCCCAGAGCAGCTAGCCTGAGACACTTAGAGTGATAGTCGCCATCACTCGGCGCCCAGTCGGCAAGCTGGACGCTCATCTATGTTGAGTTGTATGCGCGCATGCATCTGTCTGGGCTGCCAGCCCGCCCGGAGCCCATTGCACACAGGCGCCCAGTGTGCACGACAACTTGGCGTTGAGGGCCTTGTCAGCCCTGTGGCGGGCTGCGCGCCGGGCGGCGTGTATGGTGGTTGTAGTTTGCCGGATGGCGCAGTGGAGGGCTGAGACGGTGTATTGAGATGGTGAGATGCAGAGTGCCTGCCGCTGCCCGCCGCGCCTGCCGCGGCGCAAATCGTCAGCCGTCCCAGCTTTCCTGTCATCTGGGGCGCCGGTTGCAGCAGCGCCAGGTCCAGAGGCGGGCTCAACGGTGGCAGCGCAGTGCGGGCTGCCACACTGGCTCACGAGGACGCTCGAGACGGGTGCGGCCGTCATCGTGATCGTGTCCCTCGTGGCCATGGCGTTCGCGCTAGGGTACGTCGCCTGGAAGGTGGGCAGGCGCCGGCCGCTCGCATGTCGCTTGCGTGTCGAGCAACGCCCTCCCGTATCATGCTGCAGCGTGCCACCGGACATGGGTGCATCTGCTTTTGGGTGTGCCAGCCCCTGTGGGCGCCACCGTCTAGTGTGGACGTCACCAGCGCCCGCTGAGGTCACGGTGCTGGCGGACCCCTGTACCCCACGGCTGTGCAGCGCAACTCCGCTTAGTGGCCCCTACCCTCTCTGCCCCGCATGCCGTTCAGGGATCCATTCATTTGGCCTTCATTGTCCCGGGTGGCGTGTCGTCACAGATAGGAACATTTCAGTTTGCGGCTTCAGCGGCGGTAGTGGCAGTCGGCGTGCCGATCGCCGCTGTCGCCGGGGCAGCGGCATTGCTCAGTGTTTTGGCGTAAATTCAAGAGGGGCAGGTGCAGATCCAGGAGAAACTCAGGGAGGAATTCAGGGGGTCGCAGCGCGAGCTCACAGCTGTGATCCTTGGCCAGCAGGAGCAGGTAAAGCGAGATGTAGAGAAGCAGACGGATCGCGTCGACAGGCAGGCGCGCCGCATCGACGCCCTTGCGGGACCTGGCAGCCAACGCAGGCGCAACGGCAAGGTTGCTGATGCAGAAACCCAGGCGCTCAGCGGGGCCAGGCGCCGCTCAGCACTCAACCGCCGCCTGCGGTTGCGTCGGAAGGCTTCCCAGGAGTTGCGCCCCCGGGCCCCACTGACTGCGGTTGTCGGGCCCTCCCGTGAGCCCAGCCCCCCCACCAAAGCTCTCTCGAGTGTTGGGGCGCAGCCGGCGGCCCTGGAAGTTTGCGAGACAGACTTTCACCAGGAGGACAGCGCCACCGCTGCCGGCGCGGTGGCAGCGAATACTGCAGAAGCTTCAGCTACTGCGGGGCTGGAGGCGGCGGCGGGCGGGGACTTTGTTCTGGAGCAGGGAAGTGGTGGCAGCCCAAAAAGCGGCGTAGCCGCGGGCGATGAGGGGCCTGCATCTGCGGCTGCGCCGTCGTCAGCGGCGTCCACAGCGCTGGCCGACACCTGGCGGCGCTTGAGGCGGAGCGCGCTGGCCAGCTGGGGCTGGGGAGCGGCCGCGGTGGTCTGCTGCGGGCTGATTTTTGCACTCTGTCGGGCCCGTCGACGCTGACTGGGCCTCTCCTGCGGGGCGCATGCGCGCGCTTTCTGATCTGCCTTCGTGCAGTCAGTGGGCACTGTTGTTTGAGTTGCGTTGGCGCCATGCACGCCAGATTTGCAACCCTTGCCACTGCGGCATCTTTTACGGGTTGAATTGGATGTGTGAGCCAGGCACGACCCGAGCTTGGCGAAGGCACCTTGACATACCCCCGTGTACACACCCCCGTGTACACCCCCGTGTACACCCCCGTGTACACCCCCGTATACACCCCCGCGATCTGCGAGACCGATCTGCGAGACCGTGGCTCCGCCGCGCCTTGCAACAAAACGGCGTTTGAACGCATCTGGAACCTGAGGAGCTAACCGGGCGTCCAGCCAACGGCGGGACACCGGCGGAGTTCAACCCGGTTCAAATCTCCGCGCCCAAACTCGAATACCTGGGCGCACCTAGGTGCGCCCAGGCC
>NW_014007047.1:0-2113 GCF_000611645.1 Monoraphidium neglectum | reverse complement strand
ATGCGGGGGCTCCAAAGCGCAGGCGCGCGCGGCCTGGCGGGGGCGCTGCGGGAGGCCGGTGTGTTTGTGTTTAGGGGGGGGCCGTGTGTGTCGCGGCGCCGCGCCTCACTTGTGGCTGATGAGCACAACGCCGCCGTCAAACTCCTTGATGGCCGTGGCCAGCGCGCCCAACGACTCCCTGGCATTATTAGACAGGGGACCAGAGCAGACGGATTGGTCAGCGGGTGGTTGGTTGGGCCGTCCAGGTCTGGACGTGCGGCTCGCCTATCAAGCCCGGCCTCCAGCCGGCCTCAGGCCAGGTGAAACAGCGGACCCCTCTACATCCCCCCCCCCCAACCACCACCACGCGCGCGGCCGCGGATGATTGACCACGGTCAAACAGCTGCGCCCCACCTGTCGAGGTAGTTGGTGGGCTCGTCCATGATCAGCAAGTGGGGGCTGTTCCACATGGCGGCGGCCAGCACCAGCTTCACCTTTTGGCCGCCTGGGGGCGACAGGGAAGCCGGGCAGGCAGCGCGGGGGCGAGCGGGTGAGGGCGTGCGTGGTGAGACTGCCGAGTGCGAGTGCTGAGAGCGTGCCGCTTGACGCCGGCCGAGAAACGACGACAAGAAGCTCAGGGAGGCCAAAGGCAAGCGTCCGAGCGACGCAGCGAACCATGCGCGCGGGCTCACGCAGGGCGGGGCGGGGTTAGCGGCGCTGGTTGGCGTCGAGGCGCGCACCTGACAGGCCGCGGATGTTTGAGTGGCAGGCGAACTCGGGGTCGAGCCCGAAGTCCCCCAGGAACTTCTCCACGTTGGCGCGCGTCAGGGGGCGGCTGTCGCTACCCAGCGCCGCGGCCGCCTTCTTCTGGTCAAACTCGTTGACCTGCGGGGCGTTTGACCGGGAGTTTGGCCGGTCGGCGGCGGGCGCACGCGGGGCCGCAGGCCTCGGGCGGCCCCATGGTTTCAAGTTTCACCGCACTCAGCGCACAAACTGGCGCCTGGCGGGGCCGGCCGGAGCGAGGAAGGGCGGGCGGCGCCCTGGCCTGGCGTCCGTCGGCCGGCTGGGTACGCAGAGACATGAATCAACACACGATGATCATACAATGCAACTTATATGCATGTTGAGTAACGAAAATCAGGCTGAATGAGGCAGCGCCTCACCTTTTTCTGGAAGCCCTTCTCCACCAGCTCGGCGCGCGGGATCCAGCGGTTGAACTTGATGGACGTCAGGCCCTGGGGGTTGAAGCACGGTTCAAGCGGGGTTTTAAGCAGGGGCGGCCAAGGGGATGAGAGGGGGCACGAGGGGCGATTTGCGGCCGCGGTCGGGGGCGCCGTTTCGGCTGTAAGGGCAGCGAAGCCGGCGGCCAGGGCCGTGGATGTGCAACCGTGTCACCAGGCAGCGCGAAAGGCGCTTGTGCCCGCACGGTCGTGCGTCAAGGGATACGGCTCAAGAATATCAGGGGTTCTTCCCTGCCAACGGACGCGTTAGCGGCCTCATTGCCCCCCATCACCCCCTCCCCACACCCACCCGCACTCCACCCGCCCACGGAAAAATGCAGCCCCTCCTGCGCTCACCTGCCACTGCACCTCGTACTCAAAGTCCTTCTTCTTCTTGCGGCGCCCCACGATGCAGTTGAACCGCCGCACCTGGGGGCAGCCAGGCGAGGTGGGGACGATGCCACCGGGTTGCGGGAGCTGAAGCGGCAGACAGGGACACCCGCCCATACAGCCTTCTACCCTCCTGCCAGGCGCACAGGGGAGGCGAGCGCCTCCCAGCGCCCCGCAAAGCGCCTGCCGGGCCTAGTCTCCGGGACTCACACGCTTGCGCGCACGCTCGCGGCCGCGCGCCGCCAGCAAAGCAAAGCAAAGCGGCGGCGCGGCATGCCGCGCGGCGCCACGCGGCAGCAGCGGGGCGCGGCAGCATTGAGCCCAGGTGCCATTTGCCCGGACGGAACCGCACCTGGCCGTCAAAGGTCCACGACGCTGCCTCCATTCTCTTCTTGTCGTCCTCCTCCAGGGCCCTGTCCACCTTGGAGTCCTCCTCCCTGTCTGTGCCGATGCCGTACCTGGGGGGGCCGGGATACAAGGTGGGGAGGACGTGTGAGAGTAGATGGGGGTGGATGGGGGTGGAT
>NW_014007048.1:0-2114 GCF_000611645.1 Monoraphidium neglectum | reverse complement strand
TTATACGCTTTTGCGCGCGCGGCACGCGGTGCGGGAGCGGCGCGGCGGATACGGGCCGCCGGCCGCCCCGGCCCTGCGCGTGCGCGCGTGCTGTGTGCTGTAAACTCGGTGGTGTGCGTGCTGTCTGTTGTATATGTGCTCAAGCACGCGGCGGCCGAGCCACACACGCGCGCCCGCGCCGCGGCGGCGGGGTTGTGACGACCGCGGTCGCGGTGGCGGCGGCGGCGGCAGCGCGCGGGTCGCGGCGTGGGGTGCGCTGACAAGGTGAGGGGCTGGCGTGTGCATCGATCAAGGGGACGGACAAACCGTACAAGACTCGGCAACGGCGGGGCGCAGGCTCGGGCCGGCGGGGGGCGAAAGGGTCCAAAAGGGGTTGGGGACGGCCGCGGCCGCGACTGCGTGCGGCGCGCACAAACACAGGACAAGGGGCAGCGGGGAGTAAAGAGAACGGACCGAGCGGCGAGGCGTGGCCTTGGTTAGGGTTTTGGTACAGGGGCCGCCCGGCGTCGGCAATGCCGCGCCGCCACCGCCGCGTGTGCGCGCAGGTCGCCGACCGCATGGCCGTTTCTGCAACGCTGGCGCGGCGCGCGTGCGTCGGGCGGAGGAGCGGCCGGTTGGGCGGCGGCTGTGGCGCGTCCCGTCTGGGCTCGTGTTGTATGGCTTCCAGGGCCTAGGCGGCAAGGAGGGTATCTCCTGGTTGTGGTTGGGTTGCTAACATTATCAAGGGCTGCCCATGCGGACGGCCCGCATGGCGCATGGCGAGCTGCGGCCGGCATGGAGATCTCGCGCGCGGCGCGCTCAGTGGAACAGCCGCTGCAGCACGCCCGAGCGCTGCACGCCGCCCTCGTCCTGGTTGGCGTAATTCTGGCAGGGGGGCTCGACGGCCTTGGGCGCCGCGGGCTTGACCGGCTTGGGCTTGGGCGCGGCGGGCGCCGCGGGCGGCCCGGCCGCGTCGGGGACGGCGCGCATCGCGGGCGCCGCGGTGGCCTGGAGGGAGTGCGGTAGGTAGGCATATGCGTGTGATTGGGCGAGAGGTTGGCGGAGAGCGCAAGATTTGCCGGTTTCGAGCACGTTGCGTGTCGAGCAGCGGCCCGACACGTTTGTCGCGCAGAGCTGATCGGGCGGCCTCATTGGGCCCTCAGTAGCCCTACCTGAGTGGCTGCTGCCGCGAAGCCCCGCAGGCCGAAGGAACGCGTCGCCACAGGCACCACGGCGCGGATCATTGTCGAGAGGACCGGCGAGCTGGAGGGATTGTGGAGTGTGAGTGTGGATGTGGATGTAAGACTGCACAGAAATGATACCGCAGGGCCAGGGTACGCCCAAAGCCGTGTCTTGAGACGTAATCTTCGGCACGCGCCCATTACGACCCAACTCCCTGCGCACAAATCGCCCCACGTATGGGAACGATTGCCTGAGTTGCATGCATACCGTTCTGAGGCGCAAGGCCAGGCTCTGATGCAGCCAGAAGCTCCCAAAGTGCCACTGGCACCCTCGCCTCGTCACCGCTTGGGGGCGGCGGCGGCGCCGTCGCGTCTGTCCCCACGAGGCCCTGCGAGCGGCCGCACCCTGGCAGATGTGTTCTTAGGGCCACCAGGGGCCGCCGTCTGCGGCACTAGACGCCGCCGCGCGGGTTGCGGGGAGGTGCCCAAATGCGAACCGACCCCACTGGCCCCACTGGCGTGAAGCATCGCCCGCTCAACTTCCCCCATCCCCCTCGCGCGGACGCGCCGCATTGCAGCTGGTGCACGCGATGCGGACAGACGTATCCAAATTGACCCCCCCCCCCACAGCCAACTGACAAGACCCCCAGCACTGCAGGCCCCTTGCACCCGAGTCGCGGCGAAGGGCAAGAGCGCGGTTACTCAGCTGGACTGCTGCGACAGCTCAGCGTGGCCAGGGCCAAAGGGGATGCAGGAAGGCGGGGGCAATAAGGAAGCCACCCGGGCGCCGGCAACGCACGGCTGCCCGGCGCGTTCGCGTGCCGCAGGCGGTGTGCGCGCGGGCGGGGGACGCGGAATCGTGGATTGGTGGGGTCGGGTCGGTCGGGACCCGCCCCCGCGGCAGCGCGCGCCGCCGCCCAGCGGCCGCCGCGGCGGGGCGCAACGGCGCGGCCC
>NW_014007049.1:0-2117 GCF_000611645.1 Monoraphidium neglectum | reverse complement strand
CCCCCCCACAGGGCAAGGAGGCCGCGACCATCATGGAGCGCAACGGCGTCATCCACTTCCCAGACCCGCTGCTGCGAGGTGGGGCGGCTGTTTTTGGTTCCGTTTGCCGTATTCCGTTCCCGCCGCCGCCTGTCATTTGCGGGGTTTGCTGCTCCCCCAAGCCAGAAAATCATCTAGGGGCGATGCGGTATCGTTTTTTGTTTCGTTTCGTGCGCGCGCGCACACACACGCACACACACACGCACACACGCACACACACACGCACGCGCACACACACACACACACAAACACACACACACACAAAACACACAAAACACACAAAACACACAAAACACACACTCTCTCTCTTTCTATCACACTCACACACACGCACATACCCCCTCCCACACACACCATCACACAGGCTTTGGCTGGGATGAGGCCGGGGAGCTGCTCTACCCCTTCCGCCCCACCAACAGGCAGGAGCGAGGCGCCGAGGACACCCCCGTCGGCGCCGCCGCGCTGCAGCAGGACTCGGCCGCCTCCGCCGCCAGCAAGGAAGCTGCCCGGCGCCAGCTGTCGGGGCTGGCGGCGAAAACGTGGTTTGCGGGGACAGATCTAGATGCCCCTAGGGGGGAGGATGGAAAGTATGCAGAGGGGTGGCACTGGGGGGTGATGCCGTATAGCGTGCGGCGGGACCTGCCTGAATGGTACATGAAGGAGGTGGAGCGGTACAGCTACTGAAGATCTGCAGATCGCGCGATCTGGACCGCGAGATCTGGCATGTGATCTGGCAGGCGGTCTGGGGCGTGGGCCGAGGGGGCGGCCGAGGGCGTCGGAGGGGGGCTGGCGCGCGCGGAGGTTTCGGCCTTGGAAGCGTTTCGAGGCGCCGCGCGCGGACGGCGCGCCGCCTGCTGCTCCTTTTTTTGGGCCGCCGCTCGGCGGCGGTCCTCTTTTTGTCTTTGATTGTCGGCCCTCTGTTGTGCACGCGGACATGATTCGGGGCCCGAGCAGGCGCCCTTGCCAGATGACCGGGGGAGGCGGCAGCGCCGCGGCCCCCCGCCTCCCCGTCTAGTCAGCGCAGCCCTGCGGTTTGCCAAGGACCTGCCCGCCGCGATCCCCGGCACAGCCCGGCGATGCGCAGCTGATCTATTGTAAAATCACACAGTCTATTGGACGGGTGGTTGTATGTTTCGCGGTCAGGCGGCAGCCGCACCCAGCAGCAGCGCAAAAGAGTGGCGGCGGGTATCGTCGGGTGAGAGGGTATCAGATCTGTGATCTGTGAACAGGAAGACACCACCCCGCCAACCGTCACGTGCCAGGTTCGATGCCGTATATAAATCTGGCTTCAATTTACTTGCCACTTGCCGTTATATGAGCATCGCGACAGCGGAGTGCTTCGAGTGATGGCAGGAGACATAATCAGCGATCCTCGTCCTCACATGCCGCGCAATAGGTCGCGCTGAGACCCTGGTATTCATCGCAACAATCGCGCAAACGAACTAAAATTCAGCGCCGCGCGCCCCCCCGCCGACACACGTCACGTGGCCCGGCCTCGCCACACACCGCCCCGCCGCCAGCAGCGGCGCCGCGCCGCGGCGCGCCGGCGCCCCCATGCAGCAGCAGGCGCCGCGCCGGCAGCGGCGTGGCGACGGGGATGAGCGGGAGGCGCCTGCGGCGCTCGTGCTGGTGGAGGACGCAGAGCCGCTGCTTGAGCCCCTTGCTGGCAAGGGCGAATGGGCGGGCGAGATAAGCAGGTGCGAAAAAGCAAACGATTTCAAAGGCGCCTGCAGCTGCTTGCATATTGAGCAGCTTCCTCTCCCCTCTTGATGCATGTAACCGCCCCCCTTCCCTGGCTGTGAGGTTCGGCTTGGGTGGGATCCGAAGGGGCGCCCAAAAATATCCGCCCAGAGTGCTGACAGAGCGGCGGTGGCCGTGGCGGGCATGGCCGCGCGGCAGCCGCGGCGCGCTCGAGCGCGCAGCAGCGGCGGTCCGTTGCGCACGCCGCGCCGCACTCGCTGACTCTGCGCACTGCCCACACCCGCCCTTCTCACAACCCGTCGACCTCAAATCTAACTATCCAATCATCCACAAGTTCCCTTTGTTTGCAAGTGGTTGAATCGAGCGACTCTCAGAGC
>NW_014007050.1:0-2119 GCF_000611645.1 Monoraphidium neglectum | reverse complement strand
AGATTCATCAAGCCGCGCACGCCTGCGCGCCGCAGCGCCCCCCGACAATCGCGCGCGAGGGGGTGGGCTCTGCTACGCTCCGAGCGTGCGGTGCGTCCCCATCCCCGCACCACAGCGGTCGCGAATGCAAACACCCGTCCCCTGTCCGGGCCGACCCCTGCATCCACCATACGCCACGGCGTCCAGGGCTCGGCCCCGCACAGGGCGGCGGACATAGCTGCGGGCAGGCCACCGCGCGCGGCCGCCTGGACCGACGACCCAGCAGCAGTCGCCCCGGCCCCCCAGGCAAGCAGGGCATCGAGCCGTCCCGCACGCCCCATCCCCCAGCTCGCCCGCTGTGCCTGAAACAGGACTCCAAAACGCGTCACGATCACCAACCCGCCCCGCCCCCAATCCAGCCGACCCGACCCAGACCGCCAGCCCCGCAGGGCGCCTGCTGGCTGGACGCCAACCCCTCAGCCCCGGTGTCTACCAGCGACCGCCGCTGGAACAAACGCCGCCAGAGCGGCCGGCGCCCTCCTGCCCTGAAACCCATCAACCCATCGGACGAGCGGCAGACAAGGCTGGAATGCCCCCTCATCCCGAGCCCAACGCACCAGCTCGCCCTTGTGCCTGAGGCAGGACTCCAGGAAATCGTAGAAGGGCCGCGCCTCGCCGTTGGGGCCGGGGCCGCTGTCGGCGATGACCTGGCGGAAGGTGAGGGGAAGGCGTTCACAAGTTCAATTGGCGTCAATTGGGGCCGGCGGAGTGCTTCAGGGTGGGTTGGGGGTCTCGTGGGGGATTGTGTGGGGGATTGTGAGTGATGGAGGGCCGGATTGAGGGTGGAGGAAGGGCGCGCATATGTGTGTGTGCAGCGGCGCCCGGCGCTGGCGCCGCGGGCCCATGTCGCTGTGCTTGTATGCGCGACAAAGGCCAGCGGCGAAGCGCGGCGGCGGCGCAGCAGGAGCGGACGCTGTGGGGCCGCAGGGCCAAGCCTGACAGGGCAGGACGTGCAGAGCGCGCCCTGCCCGCCGGTCGCGCCGACACGAGCACAACCCTGTCGCAGCCTTGCGCCCTCGTACAATGTTGAACGCCTCAACCACCCCACGTGCTGCAGCCGAGGGATGCCAGATGCAGCGGCACCACCACGCGCACCAGCGGGACACACATCGAGCGAGCGCATGCGAAACGTGCGTGGTCCCACGCACGCACACAGGGTGGCATATGAGCAGCCACACCTTGAAAAGATTATGCTGCGACCGCATGGGCAGCAGCTTGCCTGTCGCCCTGCTCTTCACGACATACCACCCACACCAAATCCCACAGCCGCGCCACAAAGCCGGGCAGGCCCGCTCAGAACCCTCGCGCCCACATGCCTGCACACCACACGCCCATCCAGGCTCGCGCAAACACGTCATGCCCTCGAACACACACATACGCTGCATTCTCACACACAAACTCACATGCCCCCCCTCTGCCCCCCCCCCAAAGCAACCACACACACACACACACACACACACACACACACACATACACACACACATCTGCACGCCCACCTGCGACACATATCTGACGAGCAGGCACTGCGCCAGGGGGCTCTTGACGGCCGCGCGCGTGAGCTGCGTCACCAGCTTGGACACCGCCAGGCGGTCGGTGGCGCGCAGCGCGTGGAGCAGCGCGACGGCGTGGAACTGCACCATGGGGTGCTTGGACTGGGGGTGGGGGATGGGGGGGGATTGGGTGGTTGAGGTTGAGGGGGGACGGCATGGGAAAATCGAGGGGGTCTGACACTGATAGGCGGGGCGGCAGGTGCTGGCTTTCCCTTTCAGGGGGTTTGCTGCCCATCGGTAACGTTTTGAGCCGCGCTTGCGGCTGACGCTGGCAGACGTGCAGTTTCCGAGAGGCCTGATTGCCCGGCACAACAGAAGCAAAGACTCAAGGGCTGCTAGTATGTCGGGCACACAGACATTCCCTCGCCCCAGAACACACACATGTACACACACACACACTCTGTCTCTAATGTACACATGCACAGGCACGCGTATGCACGTGCATACACACACATTCTCCACCCGTCTCTCGCCCTCCACCAAAAACACACACACCCTGCCCCGCACCCTCCCCGCCCCGTGTGCCACCC
>NW_014007051.1:0-2113 GCF_000611645.1 Monoraphidium neglectum | reverse complement strand
CGCCCCGCCTGGCCCAGTGGGGGCCTGCCGCCCGGAGGGCGTCGCGGCGCCGTACACGCTGCCGCAAGAGGTTGCAGCAAGGATTGCGGAGGAGGCGTACAATCGGGGCAGCGGTGACAACATAGGAGTGGTGGTGTTGGATGTCGGCGCCGCAGCCGCCACTGCGGCGCTCGACGCGCCGCGTGCGGCGGCGGCAGGAGGGGTTTCAGACGCAGCGGTTGCAGGGGCGGAGGCAAAAGGCGGGTTGGATGAGGTCGGCTTTTGCGCAGGTCTTGGCGGCGGCGCCGAGGGGCTGGCCGGGGCGGATCTGGACGGCTGCGGCGGCGTTGCGGGGAATGCCTCGGACGACCAATTGCTCAGGGACGAAGATGAGGCAGGCGACAGGGAGGGGCAAGAGGGGCAAGAGGATGAGGGGGAGGGGCAGGAGGAGGAGGAGGAGCAGGGGGAGGAGGAGGAGGGCTTGGGGGATGAGAGAGGCCCGGGCCGCCTTGAGGGGCAGGCAGGGGCCGGCGGGCTGCAGCGGCTGCTTGATGCTGATCTGGGCGCGGCGGCGCTAGCGCTGGCGGAGGCAGAGGCTGGTGGCGCGGGGCGCCCGGCGCAGCCGCACGGCGCGTGCGTGCTGCTGCAGCACACAGCGGGCGCAAGCGGCGGCGGGGGCGCCGGCGCCGGCGACGCGGCTTCTCTCTGGCCGGCCGGGGAGTCACTCGTCCCTGCAGCCGCCGCGGCCGCCGACGCGCCGCTTGGCGCGGGCGCCGGCCCCGGCGCCGCGCTGCAGGTCACGGGGGCGCCGGCAGCGGCGGCGGTTGTGCCTGGCCTGGGCAGCGGCACGGCGGTTGTGTGCCGCGGGTCTGACCACCAATATGTGCTGACTGTACACCTGGCTGACGCGCCGGCGCTGCCGTCGCACGTCCACGTGTGGCCGCTGGCAGAGGGACCCGCAGGCATTGTCGGGTGAGCGACTTGTGGGGCCGGGCAGCCGGGCAGAAAGTCAGAAGCCTGCCCTACCGAAGCAAGCGACTGGGGAGCTGGTGGCGTCTGTTTGCGCGCCTCGTCAGCGGGCCTCTGCTTTGCGTGTGCTCGCACCTGCGCCCGCTTGTGACTGACGCCCACGCGCCCACGCCGCCGACGGCGGCGCCGTCCTCGACGTCATGCACGCACTTGCAGGGAACTGCCGGAAGGCGAGGGGACGGCGGCGGATCTCTGGCGAGACGCGGATCTTATGGGCGCCCTCGCCGCCGCGCCGCCGTCATCCGCGCTCGCGTGCGCGCCGCCGCCGCCTGCCGCTCGGGAGCCGCAGGGGGTGTGCAGTGAGGAGGAGGCGCAGCGGCAGCAGCAGCAGCAGCAGCAGCAGCAGCAGCAGCAGCAGCAGCAGCCGGGGCCGCAGCAGGACACGCCGCGGGAGCTGGCCGGCGCGACATCGGGCGAGGGGGCGTGCCTTTTTTCGGGCGACGAGCCGGCGGCGCGGTGGGTGCGGCGGTTGGCGGCGCTGCCGATGCATCCAGGCGGTGTTGAGGGGTGGGACGAAGGAGGGGACGGCAACGGCAGCGACGACTCTGATGAGGAGTCGCTTGGGCAGGAGACAGCGGAGGGGCCGGGCGGCGATTACGGCGCTGCTTCGAAAGATATTGCCTCGGACGGCGCTCCCTCGTACGGCAGCGCGGCGTCGTCGCGCGGCTGCGCGGGGCCCAGGCGCGGCGCGTGCGAACGGGCGGACTGGCGGGGCATACCCCCGCCCCCGCCCCCGGCGGCCCCCGCACCGTTGAGGCGCGTGCAGGGCGGGCTACTGCTGGAGCCCTTTTTCGGCGGCGACGGCGAAGGCGAAGGCGGGGCGGCCGCCCCCAGCGACGCCGCTCTGGACGGCCGTGGCGCGGCCGTCGGGGCGGCGGTCGCCGCCGGGGTCGTCGCCTGGCACCAAGCCTGGGCCAGCCGGGCCGGCGGCGGCGGCCGCCGCGCCCTCCTCGGCTTCCCCGGCCGCCCCTCGGCCGCCGCCGCCGCCGCCGCCGCCTCCGCGCCCCCGCTGTGCGTCGGCTGCGGGGAGGGGGGACACGCCTACCAGATCGGCGCCCACAGTGTCGGCAGGGGCCACTTTGGGGAAGTGTGGCGCGCCGCGCGC
>NW_014007052.1:0-2120 GCF_000611645.1 Monoraphidium neglectum | reverse complement strand
GGTGAGTGGAGTACGGGGTGGGGTATCTAGGGTGCATGGTGTCGGGGTTGGGGGGCGAGGGGTGAATCGTCGGTTGTGAGTTCAGAGTTTGTTTGGGGGGGTATGTCGGAGGCAGTTTGGGGGGCTGTGCGGTCGGCCGGGTGTGTTGTTATGTCGAGTGTCCAATGGCGCCTCCTCAACTGCCCGAGCTCGCCCTTCCGCGCGTGCTCCACGCTGCGTCCCGCACGCCGGGTGGCAGGCGGCGCTCCGGTGCACGGCCCGCCCCCCCGCTCTGCGCTCACAGCGCTCCTTGCTTAATGACCGACCACCGTCGCTCGGGGGAGGCGCCGGTTAGTAACCCAACCTGCGACCCACCCCTGCCTCTCCCCCGGTCAAACTCCCAACCCCCAGGGTCAACGGCTTCACCCACCTGAACCTGACCAAGCTGGACGTGCTGTCAGACCTCAAGGAGATCAAGGTGGGGTTTTTTGTGAGGTTGGATCAGGGCAGCGTTCAGGAGGTTGGAGCGGGATTTGGGGGCCTGGGGCTGGGAGGGGTTGGCTGAGCTGTTTGATCGCCGGGGGCATTCCAGGGGCACTGACCACGAGCGCCTTATGGTCGGGGTGTGGGGCGTCGCGGAGGGTGCCGGCAGGCGAGCGGGCCGTCGGCGGGCACCGCACCCGCCGCCAGCCCGGGCGCGCCTCGCTGCGCGCCTGCGCTGCGCCCCAACCCCGTCTGCCCCACGCGTCGGTCCTTCCCTGCACAATAATGCGCGCACCATGCATCTATCAGCAGCACGCCCCCTCTCTCACCTCATCCCCGCCAATTAATCAAACATCTCACCCAATCGCCACCCCCCGCACCCCCGCCAGGTGGGTGTTGCGTACGTGACCAAGGACGGCAAGCGCCACACATCATCCATGCCGGCCGACATCCCGACCCTGGAGCAGCTCGAGGTGGAGTACGAGGTGCTGCCCGGCTGGTGCTCCGACATCAGCGGCGCGCGCCAGTGGGGCGACCTGCCGCCCGCCGCGCAGGCGTACGTGCGGCGCGTGGAGGAGCTGGCGGGGGTGGAGGTGCGGTGGATCGGGGTCGGGCCGGGGCGCGACGCGGTGGTCACGAAGCCCTCCCAGTGAGCCCCGCGGGCGGCGGCCGTGGCGGCTGGTGATGCGCGTGCGGCTGCAGCTGTGGGACGGCGGTGGCGGCGCGCCCTCCTGTCACAGGGGGCGGAGAGGCGTGTTTGTGATCGATGCATCGGCTGCATTGCCTTCCTTCCAAAAAACTTCATGTAACTCCGATTCAATGGCGCCTGGGTTGTGCTAGGCAAGGGGTGACGCGTGACGGAAGCGGTGCGTGAACCATGGCTCGGCCGCTGGCAGGCGGCCGTCAGGGGCGGTGTAACGCGCTGTGCGTGACCGCAGGTCGGGAGGAACCTGTGCACTGTATCAAGCTGGGTGAACGGCTACGACGGGTGGGAGGATTAGAGGGCTGCATACATGTCCCAGCAAACCACAGAGACTTGAAACGCCATTTCGGTCGCAGCACTGTTATGCTCTTGGTCGCGCTGTGGTGTGTGCTGGTCAACTTGTCGGCACCCAACACCAGGCAGCGAGCGGCACTGAGTGCCTGAGTCACAGGGCTGACGCCATGCAACTATACTTCAAAAGCACAGGGTATTGTGGCCCTCTAGTGGATGCAAGAGAGCTTCTGAGCTTCGAGAACGAACAGCCGTATGTAGTCCGAGACTCGAGTTGCCTTATCAGTTTACCTGCTGGCTGCAGTTGTGCGGCTAAATTTTTAGTTTATCACAGTCTTAGCGCTGTAGTTGAGGACGTAACCATTTGATTGCAAAGATCGCCTTGTGCGAGCGTACAGCCCTGCGCCCAGGCAAGCCCAGCAAGGTGTACAACAACAAGATGTCGCTGTCACTTGCCACCGCGCCGTGCAGCATGCAGCGCGGCATGCTCGCCGGGCAGCAGCGAGTGAACCCGCCGACCACACCTCGCCACGCCGCGCTGCTGGCGCCGAGCAGGAGCGGCGTGCTGCACAGGTACGGGCGCTGGAATGGCAGGAGAATGGAACTGCTCTGTTGCAACCGCATGCATGCGGCGGAGCCGTGGCCCCTCCAGCTCGCGCCACGC
>NW_014007053.1:0-2118 GCF_000611645.1 Monoraphidium neglectum | reverse complement strand
GGCGTGTTCTGCCAGAGCGTGATGAAGGCCGAGATGGCGTCCCCCGCGTTTGCGCCCGTGTACGCTGCGCTGGTGGCGGTGGTGAACACCAAGTTCCCCGAGATCGGGCTGCTGCTGCTGCACCGCGTAGTGGGGCGCTGGAAGAGGGCCTACAGGTGACCGGGGGCTCGCCTGCTTGTGGGTGTGGGTGTGCGTGTGTGTGTGTGTGTGTGTGTGTGTGCGCGTGTGTGTCTGTGTGTATGCGTGCGTGTCTGTGTGCGCATATGTGTGTGTGTATGTGTGTGTGTATGTGTGTGTGTTGATGCGCCCAGGGGGTCTTGCCTGGCAAGGCGGAAGGTGATCGGCGGGGGATCCAGGGGGACGGGGTGCATGGTACCAGACAGGGACGCAGGAGCCGGGCGTACACCAATGCGCATGCGCATAGGGGGGGAAGCGGTGAAGCCCGCCATCACACCCCCCTCCTCTCCCCCGCGCCCGAGATCAGGACGACCTGCCGCGCCCATCCCCTCCGCCGCTGACCACCATACGCGCGCCTCCCGCGTCGGCGCCCTGGCTCCCCCCCCATCACAGGTCCAACGACAAGCCCGTCTGCCTGGCGCTGGTCAAGTTCATGGCACACCTCATCAACCAGGTTGGTTGCTGCCCTGTGAAAAGGGAAGGGTGGTGGTGGGGGGGGGTGTTGTGTTGGGGGGACGTCGTGTCGCGTGCTCTCGCGGGGCGCAAGATGTGGGCAGGGTCTGCAGCTCGTCGAGGCGTGAGGGGGGTATGAAGGCCCGGCCCGCGTCCCCCCGTCCCACGGCGTGGACACAGCTCACGTCGCTCGCATCGCACTGGCGCACGCGCGCCCATGCGGCCCTTCGCACGCGCTCACACACACATTGAAATCCCCCAACCCACCTCACACAATTACACACACGCACACACACACCCAACACACAAGCACACACGTGCAACCACACACACCCTAACACACGGTCATCAACCACTTGCACACTCTCCCCCCCCATCAAAGGGTGTTGCCCACGAGCTGCTGGCCCTGGAGCTGCTGGTGCTGATGCTGGAGAACCCCAGCGACGACGGCGTGGAGGTGGCAGTGGACTTCTGCAAGGACGTGGGGGCATACCTGCAGGTAGGGTGTGGGGGGGGAGAGTGTGTGTGTTTTTGGTGTGCTCGTGTGTGTGTGTGCTTGTGTGTGTGCGTGCGTGTGGTTGTGTGTGTGTGTGGTTGTGTGTGTGTGCATGTGTATTCGCGAGTGTGTGTGTGTGTGTGTGTGTGTGTGTGATTGTGTGTGATTGCCACAAACACGCATGATTTGGTCTGGCCCGAGAGCCACGGCATGTGCATGCCGAACCTCCACCCACTTCGCGCACGCCCCCCGCCCGTTCTGTGCCCCACGCCCCCGGCCCCGGCAGGACGTGGCCCCCGCCGGGCTGCACTCTGTGTTTGAGCGCTTCCGCGCTATCCTGCACGAGGGGTCCATCGACAGGCGCTGCCAGTACATCATTGAGGGCCTCTTTGCGATACGCAAGGCCGGGTTCGACAAGAGCGGACACCCACAGGTGGCCGGATGGGTCGCAGGGGGAAACGGTCGCAAGGGAAGGGGGGGGCCGGCAGGCGTGCTCTGTTGCTGTTTGAGCCGCGTCAGGGAACAGGGCGCCGCGTCAGGTACCAGGGCCGCCCTCACACCCGCGATTCGCCCACCGTCCACAGCTCCCGCCACCCGGCGCCGTGCCCTCCACGTCATCCCACGTGCACGTACTCGCGTCACACCCTCACCTCCCCCCCTCCAAACCACCCCCACCCCCACACGCACACATTTACACACACACACATGCATGCACAACCAAGCACACACACACACACGCACGCACACACATGCACACACACACGTGCGCACACACACACACACACACACAGGTCCAGGCCGCCCTGGACCTGGTTGAGTCAGAGGATCAGGTGACTCACGAGGTGTCACTCGACGACGCGGTGGACCCACAGGTGACAGGAAGGGGCCCGGGAGACGGGGGGGGGGGGGTGGTAAACCCCAAACCCACACCAACCCCTCCACATCTACTCCAGGCCCTGACCCCAACCCTGAACCCTCCCTCCCCCACGTCC
>NW_014007054.1:0-2120 GCF_000611645.1 Monoraphidium neglectum | reverse complement strand
CCCTACCAACGGACCCCCCCGGTAACCCGGCGTAACCAGCGGGTTACGCTGGGTTACGGACCCCCAGCGCGCGCGCGCCGTAACCCGGCATAACCCTGCATAACCCACTGGGTTATGCAGGGTTATTTCGTTCCAAACGGATTACGAAGAGGGTTACAGCGGGTTTCAAAAAGGGGATTTTCTGGGCACGCGGATACGGCGTTGAACCGCGCCGGTGTTGGTTGCAGTTTCACAGCCACAAATGCGCCTCAAAATCCCCGCACCCTCACTATACCCCCCGCCCCGTGCTCACACAACTTTGATGCACAATGCGTTGCAAACACCAAGGCGCCCACCACAAAAGCACTGGCACGAGCATGAGCACGCACGCGTGCACCAAAGCACATTCACAACGCACGCCGTTCAAAAGCTCTACACACAATAAATGAGCGCTCAACCTCACCTGATAGGTGGGATGTAGTACTTATGCTCAGCACGCCCCGTGGATGGCCACAAGCTGTGTAGTTGGGGTTCATGGTGCCGCAGGCCGCGGAGCGTTGTCGCCTTCCGGAGCAAGGCTGCACTGCAAGCAAAGAGTGGGTATGAGCAACATCAAAAGTAAATTCTGCAAGGTTCAGCAAACACAACTTGCTGAGGGGCAAGCGCGCTGCCGGGCGTGCTGCCGCCTGCAACATCCAAGGACAGGACGTGGCAAATTCATGCAATAGCTGGTGTCATATCACATCGATGTGTGTAGGCAGCGGTCTGCAGGATGCCCCAGGAGGCACCCACTCAACTCACGTCCTAGGTGCTCGTTGCTTGTGACACTGAGTCGGAGGGGCCGCTTGCCGGCGCTGTAGACGGTAGCAAATGTGCTGGCTGCGATGGGTGGACAGGCGCGGGCAGGAGAAGGCGCATGTGAGGCCTGGGGATATCAGCTGAGGAGGGGCGCGCCGACCGAGATGCTTAACACGCCAGCTCAAATCGCACTCCAGCCCAAGGCGCATCCTGCCTGAAGGCGTAGGAACGTTCGCCAACACAGCTGCAGCCGCGCGTCGCACCAGGGACACCCACACAGGACCTGCCTCCAAGCGTCCTGCAGGCTCACAGCGGCATTGCATGCCATTGGCGTGCGCACTGCAAGCGGAGATGAATTACTAGCTGATACCTCGGCCTGCCTCACCTGGTTGGCGTTGATACATGTGATGCAAGTGTGTTCCTAGCCACGTGTTGCCCTGGAAAAAGATGGCACTGCAAAGTAAGGGCAGGGAATGGGAGGCACCGTGTGGGTGGGCGGCGGCCGGTGCAGATCACGGAGGCGTGTGGGGTGTCAGCCCCGCAGTGATGCTTTGTAAATGTCTCAATCGTTGCTGATTCGAAGCGTCACTCGCATCCCTCGCGGTCCCCTTCAAAGGGTGTTGAGATATGCATGGCTGCCACGGGCAAGAGGGGTGCTTGGCGGGGCGTAGGACGACAGTCAAGCCACTTGTGAATTCGAATAACAGTTCTGTGCGAGCGAGGGCCCTAGTACACAGCGGAGTGGACACAACCGGCGCAGAGGCAATGTTGGAGTTCCTGCCGGGCTGCATTGGGAGAAACAATGCAAGCAAATCAGTATGTAGAACATCAAGAATGATTTGAGACGGCGGGCGGAGCAAATAGAGATCAACTGGCATCGCACCCTTTGAACTGCAGCCCAGATCATCAGTCACAACAAAGGATTCAGCTGCCAGCTTCGAAGGGGCATTGCTATATATAGAGTCTAGATATCATAAATGTATAGGATCTCTTGCATGGTCCAGGCAACGCCCTGCAATTTTGTGTCTGGCTGGCAACCTGCTGGTGCTGCCGCATCACCTGCTGGTGCTGCCGCATCGCTGCTATCATGGCATTCATAATTGTGGTGCTTCAGCCCTGTTATTCAGTAAACTATAGTCACACACACACACACACACACACACACTGCTTGCACATGCACGGGCGTGGCTGCTGAGAGATTTGTTTCATCTGGGTGTTGCTCTGCATGAGTTCAATTTCAGTTTGTCCCTAGGTTGGTGCTGCTGAGCCAAACAACAACACAGGGCGCCTTGCCTGTAACTCTGTTGGAAAACCAGTATGGTGATGCAGATGCGCGCCTAGGG
>NW_014007055.1:0-2121 GCF_000611645.1 Monoraphidium neglectum | reverse complement strand
CATGATGAGCTGCAGCTGGTCGTAGCCCGACAGCACACCGGCGCCCGCCACGGCGCGCAGGATGTTGGCGCCGGCGCCCTTGAAGAGCGACTTGACGCCCTCGTTCTTGATCACCTGGCTGAAGCAGTCAATGGACGAGTTGTACTTGACGGCCTGCCCGCTGGTCATCATCATGCGCCGCCGCACGGTGTCGATGGGGTAGCTGGCCAGGCCGGCGCCGATGGTGATGCCCCAGCCCAGCAGGAAGGAGGCCGCAAAGTTGTCCGCCAGGTCGCCGACCAGCAGCACGGGCTTGAGGCTGTCGTACATGCCAAAGTACAGGCCGCGGTACACCACGATGCCCACGCACGAGATCACAAAGCCGCGGTACAGGCCCGCAATGCCGTCAGACGCGATGGTCTTGCGGTAAACGTCCACCATGCCGTTGAACTCGCGCGTGCCGCCCTTCTTGGCGCTCTTGTTGTCGTTGGCCAGGCGCGTACGCGCGTAGTCCAGCGAGTACACAAACGCCAGCGACGTCGCGCCCGCAGCGCCACCCGACGCCATGTTGCCTGCCATGAAGGGATGGGAGGGCGTGCGGGGTCGGCGCGGAGGGGTGTCAATGCCGCTGGGCGGTTGGCGGCTCAAGCAGTGCCTGTCGCTGCGCCAAGAGCTGCCCTGCCTGAGGGTGGCCACCGGTCACGTCACACCAACTTGTCACTGCAGCAGCACGCAACCACGCAGCCGGCGCAAGCAATCTTAGTGAACCCGTTTCGCACCACACCAGCTATGGCTGTGCGACGCTGGCCCTTGCCCAACGCCAGCTGCCCTTTGCCGCAGACGCAGCGCCCCAGGCCCGTCCCCGCCCCCTCACCGGCAAACCACGCCCAGTAGCCGTCACGGTCCTTGTTGAAGGCAAACAGGCGCTTGTAGTAGTCCTTGAAGGCGAAGTTCAGCGCCTGGGTGGGGAAGTACCGCACCACGTTGGCGGTGTTGCCGCGCCACAGGCTGACGATGCCCTCGTCGGCCACGACCTTCCTGAAGCAGTCGCCGATGCCCTTATAGGGCTCGGACAGGCGGCCCTGCTTGATCATCTCATCCTGGTTCTGGATCAGCAGCTTCACGCGCTCGATGGGGGCGGCCGCAGTCTTGGAGACAGCAGCGCTGTGCAAGCGTTCCGGGAGCGGGCAAGAGCATCATGAGCGGCACGCAGCGTGAGCGAGCAACCCGTGGTCTTGTCAGGGGCTGACAGCTGCAAGAATTCTCAGCCCAAGCTGCCAGAGGCCTTCCCTGACACGATCTCACCAGTCGATACCGATGAGCGTGCGCAGCACTGCATGCGCGCTCACGCGCTGCTCGCGCGCAACCGCTCTGGCGGGCCGCCGGCGCCGACGCACGCGCTGCAGGCGCCAGGTCGCACGGATCTGGTGCTAATTTCTTTGCGGCGGCTTTGCGTCCCCCCGCTGCTCACCTCACGCCTCCCATGAGGAAGTCCACCAAAAAGTTCTTCTCCACCTTCCCCCCCTTCTTGCCATCCTTGCTCATGGCTGCTGGATCTAGTTCTGAGGCTCCCAAACAGGGACTGGATGCGTGCTCAAGGCGCGCGGTGCCGTGGGAGGGCTTGGTGCGCCAAGCCGCGAGGGAACCCTTGCTGAGGCAGCGAGGGGAGCAGCCTGCGATTGCAGGAGACCTATGTGAACAAAGACACAACGAGCAGGTCTGGGGTGGCTGTCGAGGGCCGCAGGGATGGCTGGAGCACCAGCAGCCAACGGGGCGGCCAGTATTATAAACCCGTGGGCCGCGGCCAGGTCGTGTGACCAACCAGAGGTCGCCTTCACACGTTGATTTGCTGCACTATTGTATAGTACAACTCGCCACGCTGATGGCGCAAGGCCCAGCGGCGGGCGACCAGCAGATCTGTATCGCAGCGTATCGCAGCACAAGCACTCCACACGCCGAGGCACACCGCGCTCAACCGTATGTTAGACAAGCTGCGCCAGGGGGATCGTCAGGTGTCGCGCATGTGCAAGGGTAAACTGGGGTGCAGGCACAAAGAGGAACGCGGCATGGCCACGCGGTTTGACCAGCTGCGGGCACATGTTGACTCAACTTGGGAGCGCTGGCTTCATTACTCCAATCAAG
>NW_014007056.1:0-2123 GCF_000611645.1 Monoraphidium neglectum | reverse complement strand
CCCCTGACCCCCTTGCCCACGTACCCTCCCTCCACCCTCCCCTTGCCAAACCAGCTCACGTACCGCACCTTCAATCGGGACTTTGGGCTGCCCAACTGCAACGACGACTACCTGGCACCCCTGCTGAGGGATGAGCTCATGCCGGTGCGTTGCGTGCAGATCACAGGCCAATCAAAAGGAGCACCTCAATGCAGCAAACCCAGGGGGGGAAGTCAAGGCAAAACCCCTGCTCCCAGGGGGACTTGTGTGGTTTTTGCGGCCGGCGACGGCGGGAGTGGCAGCTGTGGGAGCTCGGCGGCGCGCAGCTCCGAGAGGCAGCGCCAGCGGTGCCAGCGGCACCCGCAGCTTTGCCAACCGCGGAAGGCGGCCAACGGCAGCTAGCCTACTGCCCAGCCGCTTGTACTGCGGGCGTGAGCGGCGGGTCAGTGCGAGCAGCCATCCAAGACGACCTGCCGCCAGGCCGCTGACGCCCCTTGCCTGCGCCGCGCCACTGCCCGCACATGGTGTCGCATGTTGTTGTTTTTGGGTGCGTAGGTGCGCGGCAAGCAGCACCGGGAGCGCGACCCCGAGCTGTGGTACCGCAATCGCTGCCTCGACATAAAGTACCTCGGGGTGCCGGGTGAGCCGTGCGGTGACGCCACGGGTGACGGCCGGCCGGTGACGTTGCTGGTGATGCGGGACGGTTTGAACCCTGATGCCCAAATGCCCGCGCCGTACGCGTGCCTCATTCCCCTGCTGAGTTTGTGATGTGATGGTCAGCCCAACAAATCTAAGTGCGGTCAAACTCTCGTCATTTCCCGAAGGCATCGTCAACTTCATTGACGCGCGGACCCAGTGGATCGATGACGGCATGAAGAAGGCCCTGGATGACGGCATCAAGCAGGTGGGGCAGCATGATCTGATCTGACTTGAGCTCATCCAGTTCTGCTGCAAAATGGGTGAACGCACCAGTAATGGAATGGTGAGAGGGAAGAAAGAGACTCAAATACTCTGGCAGGAGCAGTGATTGTGCAGCAGCAGCTGCATGGTCAACTTTGTGTGGCCATCACCCCGCCTGTACCGCCCCTTGCGGCGCCCCACCCCTACCCTCGCCGCCAGGTGGTCATCATTGCGGCGGGTTACGACACGCGCGCGTACCGCCTAGCGCGCCCGGGCGTGAAGTTCTACGAGATCGACCTGCCGCACGCCAGGTCAGCGCCAGGGGCGATCAGGGCAACAGCAAGGGCGGCACTTCATTCGGGCCCAGGCTGGTCATGCGCGATGGACCAAGCGGCCGTTGGGCTGATGCCTGGCAATCATGAAATGAAGCAGGGGAAGTGTGCACCCAGCCAGACCCTATGTGTGTACTGGTGCGCCGCATCACCCCATATACGGTCTCCACCCCCCCGCCCCCCCCCCTGCTGCAGCCAGAAGAAGCGCGAGTTGGTAGAGAAGCTGCTGCCAAAGGAGCAGGTGCGACGACACCCGGTCACGCCCGCCCGGCAGGACCCTCGCTCTGCGCCCCTCCCCGGTCCCCGCGCCCACGCCCACGTACGCCGCCAGAGACGCCTTCGCCGGGCCAGCGGCCTCGCGGCCGGCCGGCTCGCGGCCGGGCCGCGGCGGCGGGTCGCACCAGCGCGCCGCAGCCCGTCTCAAAAAAGTCCTCAGGTGCAGCGGCCTGCCAGGCGCAGCCAGGACGCCCACGCCCCCTAATTATCAATCAACCTTCGTCATCGCAGCAAGCAACCTCGATGCCACACGCGACCGGACCGTGTGCACGATTACGCGCACACAACACAACAAATCAAGGCAACAAAGTCATTACAAGGGTTGGAAACCCGTGCTGCCTGCCGCCCCGCCCCCCCCCCCCCTGTTACTGATCGCAGTACCCCTGGCCCGAGCTCATCGGCGCTGACCTGGCGAAGGTCTCCCTGTCTGACGCCCTCGCCACCAGCAGCTTCGACAAGAGCGAGAGGACCTTCTTCAGCATAGAGGTGCGCGCATGTGTGAGCGTGTGTGTGTGTGTGCGCGTGTGTGTGTGTGTGTGTGTGTGTGTGTGTGTAGGTGGAGGTGGAGGAGGGGGAGGAGGCGGGCGGCTCGCGGGGCCGTGCACACGCCCACCTGCCCTTACCACCACGCTCCCC
>NW_014007057.1:0-2124 GCF_000611645.1 Monoraphidium neglectum | reverse complement strand
GCATCGCCTCAATATGCTTTATGCAACCCCCACCTCCCTGACACGACCCCCCAACCGCCACAAACAACCGCCTCCCTCCAGGGAGGGCGTCCTGCCCGCGGACGTCCAGCTGGCGCGCTGGCTGGAGCGCGTGCTGCCGGCGGGCGGGCCGCCGCAGCGGATGCTTGTAGCCAACAAGGCGGAGACAAAGCAGGCGCAGCAGGGTGCGGCGCGGGGCTGCGCTTGCGTGCGGGGGCGCAGCCGCCTGGGCGGCCGGAGGGGCCCCCGGGAACCGCAGTGCCGCGCCTCCGCGCCAGCGCGGGCCCGCCCTGCAAGGCCGGCACACGGGCGAGCTGCTTTGCAGAGGCGCGATTCAGGGTATTGTATCACAAAACATGACGTATTGTGAGCCCACACCTGCGGTCCCTCAGAAATGCCCTCGGCTTGCCGCATGCGGGCCCCGGCGTCATGAGCTCTCTTGCCCCCTCCGAACACACACACACAATCACACACACACACGCACACACACACACTCACACGCGGCACCACTGCTGCTGCTGCTGCCGCATGTGCCAGGCGTCGCCGAATGGACAGCAGAGGCGGCGCGTATGGGGCTGGGGCAGCCAGTTGCGATTTCGGCGACAGCGGGAGAGGGCATGGCCGACCTATACGAGCTGCTGCGTCCGATCGTCGACGCGGCAGCTGCCAAGAAGCTGCCAGCAGCCGGCGGCGAGGCAGCCGCCGACGCGTCGGCGGAAGGGTCGGGCGGGGCGGCGGCGGCGCCGGCAGAGGGGGAGAACGGGCCGGCGGTGCAGCGGCCAGCGGCGGAGGGGGGGGTGGAGGAGGGGCCCGCGACGGAGCGGCCGGCGGCGGAGGGGTCGGCTGCGGAGGCAGTGGCGACGGAGGGGGCCGCGGCAGAGGGGCTGGCGGCGGGCGGCGGCGGCGGTGGCGGGCGGCCGGGATGGCATGAGAAAAACCATCTGAGCTCGGAGGAGCTGCGGCAGCTCGCGGCGATACGGGAGTCCGAGGGCGTCCCCGCCGCCGGCGACGAGGACGACGAGAGCGATCTGGCGTCCGAGGTTTCGGGCGATCTGGACGATCTGGGGGCGATCTCGGTGACCGAGGACGGGTCCATCGTCGTCGGCGGCGGCGATGGGGCGGCACCGGCGGCAGCAGCAGGGACAGAGTATCGGATGCCTGAGGGGCCTCTGAGGGTGGCGCTGATGGGGGCCCCCAACGCGGGCAAGAGCACGCTGCTCAACATGCTGCTGGGCTATGACCGCGCGCTGACAGGTGGGGGTTGGCAAACACACGCACACGTGAACGCGCACAATCTCGCGCATGTGTGCGAGCCCAGGCAGGGACGCGCTGTCGCGCGGCCCCGCCGCTGGTTTGGGCCCTCGGCCCGCGGCCCACGGTGTGGAACGCCGGGCTGGCGGGCGCCTAGGCAACCCTACTCTGCAGCGTTATGTGCATGAGAAGACCCCTTTGCCAGGCCAGCCTCGCTGCAACGCGTTCCAAAGGTCCCGTCGAGCCGACATTCACCTTTATCAGCGCACATGGCACGAACGCCGGGCCACAACACACCATGGTTGCATGCCGCGGTCAATCGATCCCGCAGGCCCCGAACCCGGCCTCACGCGCGACGCGACGAGCGAGTGGGCGGAGTGGCGCGGGCTCGCGGTGCAGCTGGTTGATACAGCGGGCTGGGCGCGCGGCCCGGCGGCGCTCGCACGGCACGACGACGCCGGGGGCGAGGTGGCGGCGCTGACTCAGGGGCAGGTGGGGGGGCGGGGGCGGGGGGACGTTGACGCGTGGCCGCTTCCGATTTGATCTGGCGGGCGCAGAGGGTTTGAGGGGTTTTTGAATTGGGTTTTGGGGGCCGCCCCTGCGATGTGTGTGTGTGTGTGCGTGTGTGCGCGTGTGTGTGTGCCTCTTGCGTGCGCTCGCACGTGTGCGTCTGCGTGTGCGTGTGCGTGTGTGTGTGTGTGGGTATATAGAGACAGACAAGGTGTGCCGCCGCAAGCCGTCCACCGCGCCGCCGCAACCCTGCAACACCACTAAAATTTTTGCAGGATCCGCAGCAACAACAACAATCTTGGAACACAGCACCTGCACCAGCAGGACGCTCGACCCATCGATAGG
>NW_014007058.1:0-2130 GCF_000611645.1 Monoraphidium neglectum | reverse complement strand
CGAGTCATGAATGTGAAGGAGATTGGGTGCATGTTTTTGAGCTGGTTGGCCCAGCCTCTCCAGTATGTGGGGGTTTGGTTGCACCAGCCCAGGTGTAGTTTNGTGGTTGGTGGCCCTCCTGAGCTCCTCGCCCATGTTGGGAATCGGGATGTGGGGGGCCGGCGCAGGGTGGTGTGGAGCCTGGTAGTATGGCCACAGCGTGGCGTGCCTGTCATTGCTGTCTGGGAGGCCCGTCCATCCTGGCTCCATCACTGCAGAAAGGTTGTCTGTCTTATTGCCCTTGGCAACTCCCACCGCCAGTGTGTCCGCCATTTCATTGCCCACCACACCGACATGTGAGGCTACTTTGTAGAGGTGAATTGTTTGTGGGCTTTGCTTCACAATCTCAAATATGGCGTGCAACATTGTCCGGTAGCGGTGCTCCATCATGTCATGCGGTGCTGCAATCATGTTGGCAATCATGTACAGGCATGACTGGCTGTCAGACTTGATGTTGTCACGCGCGTTGAGGGCCCCGGACTGTTGGGCTCCGCCCAGCTGCCCGCCTGGCAGCTGGGCGGGTGCGTTGCCCGATATTTGGCCCTGCGCTCGTGCCGGCAGCGTTGCTGCCGGCTCCCTCATCGGCTCTGTGGTACCCTTAGGCGGCCCAGCCCCGCCAGGCTGGGCCCAGGCCGCTGTAAGCTCCCACATCCCGAGGTCACCTATGGCAGCCCTGGTGCCCGCTTGCCCAGCGGGTGCCAGTAGCAGAGGGCCCCTCGCACATGCTTAGAGATGGATGGACACGGTAGCACTGGCAGCTTTGCGCAGAGGCAGCAAGCTTGGGCCGAGCAGGAGCAGCACAGGCTCGGCCCGGGCGGGCCTCACTCTGTATGTGGCGTGCATGCACCAGCTGCGCCGTGACAGCTGTGACCCGTCCGGGCGCCCAATGCCCAGGGGCGCTGGCTGGGCGCGACNAATGTGCAAGTGGCCAAGGCGTATGGCACAGTAGAGTGCTGACAGCTCACATTGATTCACATTCTTTTCATGCTGCTGGGGCCCCGTAGGGTCAAAGCACAACGACACCTCATGAGTGCTGCCCCGCGGTGCGTAGCACGCGGCGCCGAGCATTGCATGCGATTGCCCTTCCACTGCGGGGATGTAGCTGCCGTCCGTGTAGGCATACTTCTGCCAATTCCTCACCAGGGGAGGGGGGGCCCCTAGTGCAGTTTCCAGGTCAATCATTGTCGGCGCTTCCAGGTCGGCAGGGGTCATGGGGGTCGCGGTGCAGTCCCATTCAAGGTTCCTCATGTTTTCTGGCAGGCGGGCCTTTGACTTGGGCGGGGCGGCGTCGTCATCAGTGTCCATGGGCGTTGTGAAGGGGCAGGTGTCATGTGTGTGCCACAGGTCTTGGATGCTGTCTGGTGTTATCTCATGGCCCGGCCGCGTCAGCGCCCCGGCCACCGCTTTCAAGGTGCGCTCGCAGNCAGCAGTCCGCAGGGAAATATCTGTCATAGCCTGCCTTGTTGCCCACCACCACCAAGTTGAGTCCATGTGGGGGTGTGGACGCTATCTCCTGATGAGACCTGTGACCTTTGCAGGGGAGTGCGGCGAAGTGCATGTAGCCCGCAGGGATGTGCATCAGTCTGCGGCACTCTTGGGGGTGGTGTGTGAGGTAGTAATCATACTCTTCTGATGTTGGGCCATCTGCAAGTAGGTGCACCGTCAGGGTGGGTGTTGCCGTGTGTCTGGATGAGTGGAGGGACCAGCGGACGGCCCGTTGCGCTGCTTGTGGTGCGGCTGGGGGGATGCTCATTGATGCACCTGTCCATAGGATGCTGTGCGCATCGATTCGTGCCCCAAACGGCGCATCAGGCGCATGTGCGCTCCAGTACTCAATAGTGCTGGGCAGGACGGTGAGGGCGTCAGAGTACCGCTCTTTTGTACAGCCAAACATTGCGTGCAGCTCTTGCATGAGTGCGGTTGGAGGCCGGCGAAGCCGCCCTTTGGGTGCGCTGCCCGTTCCAATGTGCGTTGTNCACCACCTGAGCCAGCGCTGCAGGGAGGTCAGTGGGGCTGCCCTGCTGTTCTGTTTGCATAAAGCGGCGGTACATGTGCAGCAGGCGTTTGGGCTGTAGGGTGCGGACACAGGCG
>NW_014007059.1:1674-2483 GCF_000611645.1 Monoraphidium neglectum | reverse complement strand
GCGCGGCGGCGGCGCGGCCGGGGCCGGCGGCGGCGGCGGGCGGTACGGGCCGCAGGTGCAGCCGTACTACAAGCAGCGCGACGGCGGGCTCGGCGGCCCGATGAAGCCGGGCATTGGCGGCCCGATGGCCATGCAGGTCCCGGTGGGCGCCATGTCCCCAGAGCAGCAGGCCCAGATGATGCAGGCGGCCGCGGCGGCGCAGTGGGGTATGGTGCCCGCGATGTCGCCACACATGTGGCGCCACATGCAGATGGGCTACGCGATGTCGCCGTACGGCCAGGTGGGCGTCTCCTGCGCCCGCGCCCGCGCCCGCGTCTGGCGGTGCCTCGGCGGCGTCCGGCGCGCGCGCCGTCGCGGCCGCGCACCGCGCGTGAGCCGGTTTTCGTGCCTGTCCCATCGCTCAACTGTCGCTCTTCCACGCCGGCGCTGACCTGTTTGCCCGGTGGATCCTCGTGTCACCCCTCCCCCATTTTTGATGACATCATCAGATGGTGGCCGTCCCCCAGATGCCTGGGATGGCTGCTATGCCCGGCTATGCGCCCATGGTCGGCGCTGCCATGCCGCCGATGGGCCCGCCGGTGGCCGGGCGGGGCGGCTACGTCCCGCGGCCGGGGATGGGCGGCCCAATGGGCGGCCGCGGCGGCCGCGGCGGCGTGGTGGGGGTGCCTTACGTGGCCGTGGACGCGGCCGGCGGCGGCCGCGGCGGCGCGGCGGGTGTCGGCCCCTACGGCGGCCGGCGCCTGGGCGGCGAGGGGGGGCGCGGCGAGCGGGGCCCGCGGCGGGAGGGCGCGCCGCCAGCGCAGCAGCAC
>NW_014007059.1:0-1316 GCF_000611645.1 Monoraphidium neglectum | reverse complement strand
GGAGGGCGCGCCGCCAGCGCAGCAGCACGACGGCGAGCCAGGTGCGGCGGCAGCGGCGGCGGGCATACAGCCGGTTTCTGGCGGCCAGCCGCAGCAGCAGCAGCAGCAGCAGCAGCAGCAGCAGCAGTATCAACCGCAGGAGCACGGGCAGCAGCAGCAGCAGCAGCCGCTGGTGCGGGCCGCAAGCACGGCGAGCCAGCGCTCTGGCGGCCGCGGCGGGGGCGGCGCCGCTGCCGCTGCGGGCGACCACTGGCAGCCGGATGCACACGCCCCGCCGCATGCGCCGCCGCAGCCCGCCGTCGCGGGCGCGGCCGGCGCGGCGCCGGCGCCGGCGATGGTCGCGCGGCCGCCGTACGGCATGGGGGCGCCCATGTACGTGTTCCCCCAGCAGATGGCGGGGGGCATGATGCCGTGGGGCATGTACCCCCAGCAGATGGCCTTCCCTACCCCAGGGGGCTACGTCGTGTACCCAAGCGCCGCCGCGTATGGCGGCGCCGCAGTGCAGCCGGGCATGGCGCCCGTGGCGGCGGCCGGCATGATCCCCGGCGGTGCTGCCGGCGGCGCCGGCAGCGGCGCGGACGATGCGCGCGGGAAGGCCGGAGAGGGCGGCGCCGGCGGTCCCCGCGCGGGCGGCGGCGGCGGCGGGGGCGGGCGCCACAACCACTATAGCAGCAGCTACGCGGCGAGCGAGGAGAGCGGCGAGGGCGCGTTCCGCGGTGGCGGCGGCGGCGGCGGCGGCAGCTACGCGAGCAGCGGCTACAGCAGCAGCTACGGCGGGCCGCCGCCGGGGCCGCTCACGACGCTGTACGTCGGAAACCTGGCGCCCTCTGTGACCGAGGAGGCCCTGCAGGCGCAGTTTGTGCAGTTTGGACCTGTCGAGAGGGCTCAGGTGCGCATGTCACCGCCGCTGTGCTTTGCAACGGCGCAAACGGGGCCACTTCGGACGCCTGGCGTGCGCCGCGCCCGCCGCTTCGCCCCTGCGCGCGCCCGGCCCGGCCGCCCAACGCGCGCCAGCCCGTGCGCCCGTCCCCGCCATGTCAGCAAGCTGGCGGCTCCCCCTCACTTTTGCCCCCGCCCCCGCACGCCTTTTGCCCCGCGGCAGGTCATCCGCGAGCGGGAGACCGGGGAGGCCCGGGGCTATGGCTTCGTGACGTTCAGCGCGGCATCCCCGCAATCTGCGCCCGCGGCGATGGCGCGCCTTAACGGCGCCACGCTGGACGGCGCGTTCCAGGGCCGCACCATCCGCGTGTCGCCCAGCAACAAGTGGCGCGGCAGCGAGGGCGGCGGCGGCGGCGGCGGCGGGGCGGGCGCGGGGG
>NW_014007060.1:0-2125 GCF_000611645.1 Monoraphidium neglectum | reverse complement strand
TTCCTCATCGCTGCTGGCAAATAAAAGACGTGACTGTGCAGCACCCTTCGTCACTGCGCATGTTGAGTGCAATTGCTCTGGGGCGGTGGTGATGGCCACGCGGTGAGCACTCAGGTCCTTGCAGCATTGCGCATCCCGCCATGCGCGTGCACCAACTGCATCGTTTTCATTCCCTATCCCCTTCAACGCGCGTAGCCTCACCAACAAGATGCGCGTGGAGCTTGATTGCGCGAGCCATATGGTCAAGAAGCCATGGGCGTGGGGAACATTTGCCAGCCAGCGGCGCAAGTGGGAGGTGGGTGCCGGGGTGACAGTGGGTGCATCCTCCGCTGCGGATCATGCAACTGTGCATGCTGCCGGCAACGGCCGGCTGCGGTGGCTGGCGCAAATGCGGGGGCTGATTATAAATTGTGCTTCATGCTGCCAATTCGGTGACACCGACACCCATTGTGCTCACACGCAAGCGCACATGACCGCCGCCCCACCCCCTCTCGCGCCCAAATTGCTCTGCCTGTCCTGGCGCTTCAGTGGTGGTGCAACCACAGCGACAATGGCGAGCTGCAAACTCAGTCGTACGACCCTGACCTTGCGACGAACGACGCGCTAGAGGAGCTGGCGCTGTTTTAGACTTGAGTGAGGGGCGACTCTGGCTGGCACCACAGGAAGAAGGCGACAAAGCTTGTGACAGCCATCGGAGCGGCCCATGGCTTGGGTCGGGGCATCCTTGCTCGCCAAGGCGAGCTGTTTTGCAGGACTGGGTTGAGAATTCGGTCGTGGCTTGGGCCTTGGGATGATTGCGGCTGCGGGTGAGGGGCCAAGGCTGGCGACAACGGGCGCCCGGGCCCCCTCGGGCGAGCGCCAGGGTGGAATTGCACCGCAGGCGCCGCGCCTTGTTGTGTAAGGCTTGCTGCCATCCTTCGTGATTGCGTTGCCATCGCATGTTGCTTCGATTGGCCGGCCGGCCGTGGGAACCCATCCCGCTTGTTTCGTTGGGGCCCTGATTTTGAAGCCGCTGCTCGAAGCCGTCTCTCCCTGCACCTTTCCCGCCCGGCACCCTCAACGCTGCGGTAGGCCCACGCGACGCTGTCCGAGGACTTCAGGCACGACCACATCGCGCCCAATAAGGAGGTTCCCGTTGCGCTGCTGGCCAACGATCCCGAGTACGCCGCCGCCAAGAAGCTGGCCGAGAGCGAGGCGCAGCCCGACAAGGGGGAGCGTCCCGACGACCTCGACCGGCAGGTGGGTGCAGAGGCATGGCTTGAGAGGGCGCCTTACATGGTTGACAGGCTGTGGAGGCTGACCACCGTGCCTACCCTGTCGGTTGGTGTGCCACCCTCATGGTGCCGTGTGAAAGGGTTGCTGCAATATGTGCTGTTTGTCACTCCTGACCGCCCTTGCGAAAGGTGCTTGAGAGATGTCGACGGCCCTGTCGATGGCCATGACCATCACGCTCACTGTGACAATGCCCGCTTGGTTTTCCTGGCTGACCTTCTCGCCCCCGTCTGCATCAGCGTCATTGGTGAGGCGCTTGGCCGGTGCTGGGCGGGGAAGCATCTGTGAGGCCACGTGCAAGGCACGCACCCCTGCCTCAACCTATCCATGGGTCGGACGCTACAAGGTCGCGAGGGACTTTCGTACCCCCTCCATCACTCTCCCATCCCCCCTTGGTCCTGGCTTCAGCTTATGTTTTGCTAACAACATCATAGTTCAACAAAGCACTCATACACCCACGTGCATGCTAACACATCCGTGCAGGCGCACGCACGTGCTCCCCCCCCCACACACACCCCTACTCTCCTCCCTGCCCACCAGGCCCCTACACATGCCACTGGATGTCGGCCGTGCTGGAAAGGAGCGTTTGTGTTTTGCTAGCGCTACGGTCTGGCCTACGCACAACATTCGTGCTCCCCTTTGTGGTTGAGCCGGATTGTTTTCGTGACGTTGGTTCAGAGCGATGGAAGGCTCAAATCGGATTCGAGGAGAGCTAGTCAGCCAATGCACCACAGCTTGCTGGGGAATTTGGCTACTATAAAATTTACCCAAACACTCCCACGTGCATGTCAGGTGTTGTGGTTGTGAATTGTTCTGCTTGCTGCTGAAAAGCTGGTAAGCATGAGCAACGACC
>NW_014007061.1:0-2125 GCF_000611645.1 Monoraphidium neglectum | reverse complement strand
GCACGGGGGAGAACCTCAAGGAGGCCCAGGCCATCAACAAGAGCCTCTCAGCACTGGGTGAGGGCACCACCATGCGGACCAACGCCAACACCCAGGGGACAGGGTCCGGGGCTTTGGGCTGCCAGCCGGGAGGGCGGGGGCCGTTGAGGGTCCACAGGGCCGCCTCAAGCTTGACCGCTTGTGGCCCACGCAGGCAGCACTGAAAGCCTGCACAGAGCCCAGCGCGCCACGCCTGCAGTGGACCTGTGCAGCTGTAGTTTTGCAGCATCCTCTTGCATCACCGCCCTCTGACCGTCAGAAACACATGCACTCTTTGACGCCACCCCCCCCCCCATCCAGGTGACGTCATCAGCGCCCTGGCCACCGAGCAGCCGCACATCCCCTACCGCAACCACAAGCTCACCATGCTCATGAGTGACAGCCTGGGGGGCAACGCCAAGACGCTCATGTTTGTCAACGTCTCCCCCAGGTGGGTGTGACGGGGGAGAAGGGCGGGTGGGGTGTTCGGCTTGGTGTGGTGGAACAGCACGGCCCCACCCTGGATTGAGACCAGGAACAGGGGCAGGAGCACCTGTCCTTCCCTTCTGCAAGGCATCGTGTCGGCTCTCTCATAGTTGTATGGACTCGGGGTTCATCAACCTCCGACCATCGCCCCCTCGCGCATCGGCCCCCGCGTCTTCCAGTGATGCCAACATCGACGAGAGCCAGAACAGCCTCACCTACGCCACGCGCGTGCGCACCATCAAGAACGACGCGCGCAAGTGAGCCCGCGGCGGGGTGGGGGCGGGGTCTGCTGGACTGGCGGGGCGGCGGCCACGCAGCGGTCAGCACGCCTTACCACCCCGCTCACAGGGAGCAACCTCCTGCTCGGCCTGCTCTCGCCCTCCCCTGGCGCCCTTTTGGGATGCAGTAGCTCACTGTGGCCAGCCCACCCTCACTTCTACAAGCTGTCCCAGCCGCTGCACACTTGCAACCCCTGCTGCGGCGCCCTCATCCCGACATGTCCCCCCCACTCGTGCGAACACCCATACCGCCCAAAGGGACGAGAGCAACCGCGAGGTGCTGCGGCTGCGCAAGCAGGTGGACTACTGGAAGGAGCAGGCCGGGCTCACCACCGCGGAAGCGCGCGCCACGGCGGACCTGCGGGAGATTGTGGACCGCAGGCCCACCCCGGGGCCGGACGGGGCGGACGCACAGGAGCAGGGCGCCACCACGCCGCGGGCGGCGGCCGGGCCCGCGGGCGGCCGGCAGACGTCGCAGCTATCACTGGCATCGGCGGCCGCGGCGATGGCTGGGTGCGGGGAGGACGGCAGCGTGGCTGGCGGGTGCGGGGCGAGCACGGGCGGCTGGTCGGAGGTGGAGGGCGCCGCGGGGGAGGAGGCAGAGCAGTAGCGGCGGCGTTTTGGCGGGGCCAGAGCCAGCGGCAGCGGCAGCAGCAGCAGCGGCAGCAGCAGCATTGCATTCTGCGCAGCTGTCAGGTGCTTGGGCCACGCAGCCGCTGTGCTGTGATTAGACAGCATGACCAAAGATTTTTATTTACTGATTTTGTTGGTCATGGCCAATGACCCTCTCATACTTTTTGGGGGATCTGACCACACTGGGATCGGGGAAGGTACGTATGACACGTGTCCCACAGCCCCCCCAGCACCACCCATTACAACACACTTGCTTGTCCGACAGCGCTCGATGTGGTGTGTTTGTGGACAGGGCCTCCACCTCGATGCAGGCGGGGGAGCTTGTGTTCGTGCAAGTGTCTTTTAGGGTTGCTATGCAACCCAAAGTATGGGGCATGCGGCGTTGCAGCACTTCTGCGGGTGGCGGCATGTAATTTGCTGCTGGAGCCTCATGTGTCAGCTCCTGTCGCAGTTTGGGGGGCGTGCAGCTTTCAAAAAGTAAAACACTGGGGATTCCCATAAGAAGGGGGGAACCTTGGGTTTTGGCTGCTGCTTGGCAACCCCTACCTATCCGTCTCTTATGGTGACGCAGAGGGCTGAAGACTGCGGGGTTTTCCAAGGGCATACATAATCCCGCACATCTTCTGTGCACGTGCACCATGCGCGCGGCGTGCTCGTCCTGCAGGTGCTTCCCTGCTTTCCGCGCAGCTGCTGCTTGTCCTGTTGCCATA
>NW_014007062.1:0-2125 GCF_000611645.1 Monoraphidium neglectum | reverse complement strand
TGCTGCGGCTGGCGCTCCACGGCGGCCAGCGCTGCCGTCCGAGGCTGCTGCCCAACTTCTTCGCGCCACTGGTCTGATACCCCTGTTGCTGGGGGCGCGCGCGACGCAGCACTTGTCGGACCCCATCAGGGGCCCCGAAAGCTGAGCGCGCGCCCGTCCCGGGCGCGCGCTGGAACTGCACTTTGACCGTTGACCGCGCTCCGGGTGCCCCGTGCTGCAACTACCCCCGGGAGCCTTGACCAAGCCGCACCCCCCGAGGCCAGCGCCTTCTGACGAGGCATTGCTGAGCGGAAGCAAGCCAATCAGCCACAACCCGTCCTTTCTTATGTCCCACCTTATGTCCCATTCCGATAGCGCGCGCCCTCTCGCCGTGCGGGGCGCGGCGCGCCCGCTGGTCCGCATCCCACCTGTTTTGTCACCTTGTGCCGAGCCGCGGCTGCTCACCACTGCTGCCCGCCGCCCCCTTGGCCAAGAATAAGCCGCGGCCGGGCGCGGGACGCAGGCAGGGGCCGCGCCTGTCCTAGGGCTTTGGTTCCCGTGACCACCGCCCCAAGGCTGCCGCCCGGCCACCCATGTCCATGAGCTGTACAAAGCGATCGGCCTGTCCTTCACTTTGGGCCTTTGAGTGGCGAGTGGGGTTTGCCTGGGGTGCGCTCACGCGTGCGTGCAGCCTCCTCTGCGGGGCAGCCGCCCGGTTCGCGGTCTCAGGGGGTGTGCGCGCGACACGCAGCGGGGGCATAGATTACGCCTGCAGGCGCTGGCACGACCACGCATTGTTTTGTTTTGAGCACTATGTTTGACCGCAACTCCAGTGTCGTCCCGCCACGCCGCGCATCCACAGATGTGTGCATTGTGTGCTGCCCCCCTTTTTGTATGGGTCGACTGTGTGCTGCCCCGCTTTTTGTATGGGTCGATTATATGACTGCTGGATGCGCTGCCACCTTCGATGCGTGGAGCTGTGTGTGCAATTCTTTTGTGCAACAACTGACAATAATGCAAGGGCTCCTTCTCAGCACATCACAATGGTGCTTTTCCTGAGTGTGCTGCTGCAGCGACGGCATCAGACATTGGGAAGCCACCACCCCCTTGCCCCTGCCGCGCGCGCAGCGGACTGTGGCGGAGTGGGAGGGGGTCTTTGCAGACATTGCAGGAGCCGCACGAGGCAAACAACAGGTGCAGAAGACAATAGCAGCAGCAACAGCAGCAGCGAAAGGCATTCATTGCTCAGCGAAACGCATCATTGCATGAGCGGTGCAGTGCGCTTTGGCGGTGGACTTTTTACTGCTGTGGGAGTGTGGGGCCGTGTACTGCACACAGGTCCTTTAACTGCTGGCACGAGGTCGCGTGTCGGGGGAGAGCCGTGGGCGGCGGCATGACAAGGTGCTGTCTGGCATAACAACAGAAAACACATATGCCTGCTGGAATGTCTTCAACAGAAACGGTTAGCAGCTGCTGACAGAGGGGAAAGCGACGCCTTTGCGCGGGCCTGCACAGCCGTGTGCCGGCGCCTGATCATGAGTGATGCGTGTGCTGCTGCGCTTGGAACGGCCCCTCTACCGCCCGCCCCTCGTAGCTGCTGCAGTCCTCGCCCACTGGCACTGCGACTGCACCAGGGGGCCGGTCGCTCTGAAGGGTTACAGACATCAACAAGCAGCGCTCCCTCTCTTCAGGCCGCGGCCTCAGCCACGGGGTACTCGAAGACAACGTCCTGCGGAGACATACGCAATCGCGGCCGGTGACAGGGGCATGGTTAGACAGCAAGGGTCCAGGCAGGCGCAGCGACATTGAAGCCGGCGACACCGAGTTAGAGAGGCCCAAGAGAGCCCCAAGGAAGTGAGGGCGTCCAGGCCGGCCGTGACCGCGCAGGCGGGCGTTCCGCGCCCGACGCTGCGGCGTGCGCGGCGCGGCCGCGCGCCGACAAGCGGCCCGCGCTTGCGCCCATGCGCGGCGGGCCGCCCCCCTCCCTCAATGACGGGGGCAGGCCGCTTCAGAGCTGGCGGTAGCCCCGCTCTCACCAGTCTCCGCAGGGAGAGTGATCCAACTTTCTAGGCAACTGCATACACACACACACACACACACACACACACACACACACACACACACACGCTCTCACACACACACACAC
>NW_014007063.1:0-2127 GCF_000611645.1 Monoraphidium neglectum | reverse complement strand
TTATCTATCTATCTATCAGCAGCGCCTCGTACCTCACCCCTCACTGCTTCAGCACTGCTGGCATGACTTGTATCTCCTCAACATGCATACACGTTCCATCTGTGTACATAACATCAACAAAAGTAGAAACCTGCCTCCCCATACAGTACCCGCCCGTCAGCTGCATCCAATTGACCACTCTGGCTAGGCTGTCATTTTTGGACCGATCTTGTTTATACATGGATGTTGTGGGATTATTATTGCATAATCTCATAGGCGTGAGTCCTCTCGCCTGAGCCGTCGAGATGCCCAGCGCCCATAAAGTTTGATGCTGGGACAGCAGTGCTGACACGGCCTGCTTTACAATCCAGTTCTTGGAGCTCAGTGTATGCTGGTAGCCGAGACTCTGCACTGATACATGCACATGGAACATCGGGGGGAACAACATTTGCTCACAAATCGAACTCACCACGATGAGTCGGCGACGGCTGTGTGTGGCAGCTCGCGGCGCTATGTGGTGGGGCGCGTTGTATTCTCCCCTCTCAGCTCTGGTGGTGTCGAGCGTTTCACATGATATTCCATCCCTGACCAAACAAAGCGTTTTGCACGGCGCGGTCAGCCCGCAAGGAATCCTTGCACCACTTTCCACCGGGTGCGGCTCATAGGGCGGCATGACGGGCGCGGACCCTTCAAACATGCCTGCGTCGCGGGCGTCGCCTCCTGCTGTGCGGGAAAACAGAGCACATCGTGCCCAAGCTTATCATGCACGCAAGCACGCCTCTTGTCAGGCTGGTAGGCCTACCTATGCGCTGTTGACTGGCACCAGCCGCTGTGCGCACGCTGAAGCTGAGCGATGAACCGGTGTGCCCTCTCCTCCCCCCTCCTCCTCGACTGTAAGAAATCAATCGGCGGTATAAGGCAGGAGCACCTGGCGCGGTGCCCACCCCAGCCGTCCTGCCGCAACCGGCCTGGAAGTTGGCGGCCGTGCCGGCGGCCTCGTCGTCACAACCAACCGCCAAGCCGCCAAACCTCAACCGGCGGAAACATCTGCCCCTTTTGCGTCTGCTGGTCATACCCCAAGTGTTCACGGTGGGGCGGCTGGAAAGCGGCGGCCCTGCGTGGCCCTCCTGCTGGTGGGAGCCTCCCCGACGCCCACGGCTTTGGTGATCTCCGCCTGCACTGTGCCGTGATAGATGGGCGCAGCGCCCAGACTGGCTGGTCAACCGCCGAGCCGCCCGCAGCCTCACGCTCTGCTGTCATCTTGATGAGTCACCCACGTGCGTGCCACGCCACACCAGTGTGAGCGGCGCATGTCGCACTAGGCTGCTATTTTAATGATGATCTGGCGGAGGAGACTGTGACATGAGGTTGCTTGCTGACGTCGCTTTACAGATGGAAATGGGGGCAAAGCCTGTAGGCAGGCAGGAATGCAGGGGGGCACAAACAACTATGACATGCGCGGTGCCCACCAAGGGGCGCAGCTCGCCTGGTGGGAATGCAACGTCCCCAGTAGCGCGCCGCCCCAACGCGAGGCAAATCGGCCCTGAGCCTGGCAAAACGCCCAGACGCCTGGCAACCACCCCAAACGGGAAGGCAAAGCGGCTCGCTGGTGCGGGGGCAAGCGCTGCACGCGGGGCGTGTCGTGCACGCAGCTCCGACGGGCGGCGCGCGCGCTGCCACTCAGAGGCAACAGCGGCACCCTTGAAGCTACAGGATTGGGTGGTGGATTCGAGGCCTGAGAGCCCAAGCAAGGAACTGCCTGCACACACAGAAGGCGTCTAGAGAGTACAAAAAACAACAACAGCACACTCAGGGGCTGAACATCACCGGCGCACGAGCCGGTGGGGTGTGCCTCCCAGCGGGCGGTCAGGAGCGGGGGCGAGCGGGCCTGGCCGGCCCCTCACCCCTCGTCGGCCGCGCCGCCCGCCCACATGGCCCACATGGCCCCCGCGCCCGCGTCCCCTTCCTCCTCCCCAGGCATTGGCAGCAGCGGCACACCGTCGTCCGCGTCGGCGTCTGCAGCACCACCAGCGCCAGCGCCGCCGCCACCACCGCCGCCGACCGCGTTGCCCAGCATCGCCGCCACCGCGCCCGCGGCCGCCGCGCCGCCGCCACCGCCGTTCCCGCCGCCCTGCCCCGCCTGGCCGC
>NW_014007064.1:0-2130 GCF_000611645.1 Monoraphidium neglectum | reverse complement strand
CCCGCCGCGGGCGCCCCGCGTGCCGCCGCGGCCGCCGCCGCCCCTGCGCCCGCCGCGCCGCCGCCGTTGCCGCCGATCGTCGGCAGGCCTCTGCTGGACGCGTCCGAGGGGGAGGGCGCGAGCTTGTCGCAGTCGGCTTCGGAGAATCCGATGCGGCGCTGCTCCAGATCGTACACCACGAGGACGTCGCGCACCGCGACGCCGCCGACCAAGGTGCCCTCCTCCCCTGCATTGGCGGGCCGGGGCGGTTGCAAGCGCGTCAGCAGGCTCAGAAGGGAGTCAGGAGGGCGCCCGCGCTTGAGGGCAGCGGCGGCACGGGGCGCAGGCGCGGCCGCGGCCAGTTGCGGCTGGGGGCGGCTGGCGCGGGTCCGGGGTGCCGCGTGCCGCTCGTGGCGGCAGACAGGGTTAGGGCCGCAGGCTTTCATATCAAGCAGGCAGTGGTCGAGGGCGAAATGGTGCGCCCGTCGTGTTTGCAACACCAGGACAGCGGGCAGCGGCGCAAAGCGGCCGCGAGCAGCCGGGCGCAGCGGCCGCACCGTTGTCGAAGAACCCGAGGCAGAATCGCCTGCGGCCGCCGCCGCGGTCGCCGCCGTCCGCAAAAAGGTACCGCTGCGCGGGCAGCAGCAGCGCCGCGCCGTCAAATCGCAGGCGCAGGGTGGGGAACGCCTCGGCCGCGGCGGCCCAGGCGTCGGCCGGGGTGGATCCCAGCGTGGGGAGGTCCCAGCAGATGTCTGGGCTCTCCGAATCGGGGTTCTGCGTGGGCGTGGGAGGGGTGCCGGCGCGGCGTGGCCGGGGATGGGAGATGCTGTCAGATGTTGTCACATGCAAGGGCCGTGAAACAGGAGGGGTGGGTTTGTCGGGCGCGGAGGGGGCACTGGAGGGCGGAGTGTTGCAGGGTATGGGCCGCCTGCCATCGGCACGCCCCAGCTTGCGGGCATGACCCGCGGTCAAGCCCACCGGCAGCCTAAAGGCGAGGGTTTGTCAGCCCCGTTGAGGAGGGCAGCAGGTATGGCTGGCAGCGGGCCGCGCCTGTGCAGCCTGCCGGGGCCACGCGCGGCGCGCACCAGTGTCTTGTAGTTGAGCCCTTTCTCCATGAGCAGGCCCTCCAGCATCACCACCAGCGCCTCAAACGCCAGGGTGGGCAGGTAGTTGAACTGGGGGGGGGGGGGACACGAGGGTTGGGGTTGGAGGGATGGGCAGAGGTGATGGTTTCAAAGCAGGCGCGAGCAGGCACAAGCGGGCGCGGCGGTATGTGGACGGGGCGTGGGGTTGGACACCAAGAGCAGCAGGCTGGGCGTTGCGCCGCGGCGGGGGCGGCGGTCGAGGGCGGCGGGGGCGTCCCCGCGCCCCACGGGCAAGATGCGTGGAGCCATGGATGTGGTCGCGCGCAGAGCCCGAGCGGAGGCGGAGCCTGCAGCCGCGGCGCGCCCACCGTGGTGCCGCTGTCCATCACTGTGCCGTAGCCCTTTGCGTACTCAGCCTCACTCACAGGCAGCGCCCTGTAGTGGGTGGTGCCGCCCTGCGCGTCGTCGCGTGCGAGGGACGCGTGAGTGCGAGGGGCGGCGGCGAGGGGTCGGGTGGAGGGCCGAGGATGGGTGAGCCTGGGGGCCATGCCACATGCAGGCCAGCCCTAGGGCTGGTGCCCAGGGGCCTTGCATCGCATGCAACGCCGCACAACTATTTGTCCCTCACAGAGTATTGCTGCACGTGCGCGCACAATTACACACACACACACACACACACACACACACACACACACACGTACGCCCACGCGTGTGCACGCCCTCCCCCCACACGCAAAACACAGTTCACCAACGGCGCGATGCTCACCACGCCGCTGGCCGCGGCCCCGCCGCCCCCGCCGCCGCCCGACCCCGCGCCCGCCCCTATGGGCAGCTGCACCTCCACCTCCACCGCGAGAAGCTTCACTCCGTAGTACTGGCTCGAGGCGGGCAGCAGCGGCGTCCAGACGGGCTGCGCCACGCCTGGGGGCAGGGGCGCATCGCCCAGCAGCAGGGCGCCGCCCGAGGGGAACCCGAAGCAGAGGCCGAAAATCTTTGGCACCTGGCCGGTGGCCGCGATCTGGAGTTGCGACGGTGCGGGTGGGAGGGGTGTCAGGGGGTAGGGGGT
>NW_014007065.1:0-2129 GCF_000611645.1 Monoraphidium neglectum | reverse complement strand
ACGCGTCACCGGGTGACGCCCCCGAGCTGTACCGCTACCTGGTGGACCGCATGGCCAGCGTACTGGACAGCAGGGCGGACACGTCACCAGAGGTGGGGGGTGGCCGGGTGACACGTGCTTGTGTGTGTGTGTGTGTGTGTGTGTGCACGCGCGCGTATGTGTGTGTGCGTGCGTGCGTGCATGTGTGTGTGTAGGTAGGTGGGAAAGGGGGTTGAGTGAGCGTGCGTGCCAAAGATCGAGGCAACATCGGATATGATTGTCTTGCGCACATACACACGCACACATACTTATGCACGTACGTGTGCGCTCATAACAACCACAGCTTCGCCGCTCCCAAGACATCCGCATCCCAAAAGCAACGTGCGCGCACGCAGCCCACCACCCTGCGAAGGAACAAATGGATTCCGCCACGCCACGCCGTTCCCCACACTGCCAGCCACCCCTGATCGCCAATGTGACTCCCCCCCCCCCAAAAAAACAGGTCGCGGCGGCGGGCATGGTGGTCAACACCCTGGGCTGGGTGGACGGCCTGGGCTACGACCTGCTGCTGCACGTCATAGCGTCACTGCGGGTGCGCAGCGGGTGACGCCACCGGTTACGCCACGGGTGACTCAGCTGGCAGACGCTGCGCGGGCGAAGCTTCAAACAGCAGGGCGCAGGAGACAGGTTTTATCAGGCACCCCAACTCGGGAAGCCGCGCCGCCCCTTGTGCAATGCAAGTGCATACATGTGTCTACATGTATGTTCACACCCCGAGCAAATACTTGCGGCAAGGACGTCACGCGCGCCGCCGCCCGGGCGTGGCATTTTTGTGTCCGCGCCCCCCTCGTCGCCCCCAGGCCGACGTGGTGGTGGTGCTGGAGCAGGACCGGCTCTACAACCAGCTGCAGTCGGCACTGGCGGGACGCACGGGGGCCATGGGGCGGCCGCTGCAGGCGCGTGTGCCTGTGACGCAGGGGGGTGGGGCTGTTTTACAAGGGCTTGGAAGGGGGCCGAGGGTGCCGCGTTTCGATTGCGTCTACGGCGGAGAATCGTGGGCAAAAGGCGGGAGGGCGCCGGCGGGCGGCTTAGCAGCACGGGGCGACCCGTGGGGCCTGCTGCCTTCCCCCTCCCCTGCAGCGCACCGATCGGCTGCGGCCTCGCAGCGCTGGCTGAGATGGTGAGGCGCGCCACAACCGCAGTAAAAGTGCCCTGTGAAACGCACAACCCTGAACCCCCAACCCCCTGATCCCAACGCACGTGGGGCCGCACCAGGTGGTGAAGCTGCCAAAGTCGGGCGGCATCGTGGCGCGCAGCACGCAGGTAGGGAGCCGTGCCGGACGCCCCCGCTCTCACAAGCGGCGCCATGCGGCTGCTGCCCCGGCAGGCGCCCGCCTGCCTCTGTCTCGCCCGGGGTGTGCCCGCAAGGCCCCAGGGGGGTGCCCCGGCCGCTCGCCCTCCCTCCTACCCTTTCGCCCCTGCTGCGCCCGCTATGATGCGTCGCCATTCCCCAGTCTTCCCGAATGCCCCCCACAAACGCATGCACATACACATACAAGCGCGCACATGCACACACACAACAATACACACGCAGCCACACACACGCAATCACACACGCGCAAACAAACATGCAACAACACACGCAAACACACACACGCAATCACACACACATCTACACACATCTACAAAACACCCCCCCCCCCTCGCCCAAAAGGCCCGCAAGGACGCCCGCCTGGGGCGCATCCGCGAGTACTTTTACGGCGCTGGGGGGGAGCTGCAGCCCCACGCGCAGAGCGTAGCTGCGGAGCAGCTGCAGGTCTTCAGGATAGGTGGGACGGCGGGATGCTTGGGCGGCTGTTGGTGGCGGTTGGTGGCGGTTGGTGGCGGTTGATGGGCAGGCGCTGTTGGTTGGTTGTTGTTGGCGGTGGCTGTTGGCCATGGGGAGGGGGGGTGTTGGTGTTGGGTTTTCAGTGTGGGGTTGTGCTTCGCCCTCCGAGAGGGGAGGAGGGCCCCAGGCGTGACTATCCCATTGGGCACCCGTGCATCTTGAGCGCTCACACGTTACATGTTACATCTCCTAGGTCTCCCTGCACCCCACGCACACTACAGGGGACGCCCTTGCGCAACGCGCACACTCCAGCACCTCCCCA
>NW_014007066.1:1437-2975 GCF_000611645.1 Monoraphidium neglectum | reverse complement strand
TGCGTCGGAAATAGCTGAGCCTGCCGGTTTCCGGCGAAGCTCGATGGTACCTCGGTGGTACCCGGTGGTTTACCGGTGCACGCTGGTAAACCGGCCAGCCTGGCCGGGAAACCACCGTGCACCATCCTGCCACCACCGAGCATGGTATTACCAGCGGAGCATCGACGGTATACCATAGGGCTCCACCTAAGACATGTTGCAAGCACCAGAGGCATCAACGCTGCTGATCAGGGCTCCTGGCCCCATACAAATCTTTGTATACAACATAAGTTCACAACTTCAAGTCCGGTGACCAAAATGGAGGTGCACCGTATTTGCTGTTAGGTTTGCAGCAGGATTTACCCAACAAACATACCGTACTGTACCTGCTTGTTAGGCCTTGCCCCGCTCAATGGCAGTTATATATAGCTTATATGATTACTTGATCAGCCATCTTTGAGCCCTGATACACTCTGAGATCATGAACAGCAAGTGCAGCACATCCCTGATCACCATGTCCCAGCAAGCTGCGGCCAGGCGGCTCGCCGCATTGAAAAGCCATGTTCTTCGCTCCTACAATCAGCGCAACTATGGGCTGTGGCCACGCCGATCAGCCAGCTGAGATGTCTGCCATCCCCAATCGGGGCCATGTATGCCACCATCAAGCGAAGATGCTGCCAATTCTTGTGATCTAGGCTTTGGAAGGTGCGCAATGCCGATCACCCGTGGATCATGCGAGCTGCTGGTTTGAAGCGCTGCACTGCCTTGCTGCAGCAGACCATGCAGCGACAGCAGCAGCTGGAAATGCAGCATGCCGCGCTGCATTGTTGCACCAGGCACCACAGCAGCAGCGCTAGCCGCAGGCTGTTCGTTGACAACCTGGTTGCGGCAGGCGCCGCCGCTGCCACTGCACTTGCAGCAGGCGCTGCTGCAGCGATGCGCACTAATAACGCCCGTGCCGCTTTGGTCAATGCTGAACCCAAAATTGCTGACCTGCTGTGCAGCTCTGGCCACGGCAATGGTGGTGGTGGCGCCGGCATTCACGGCGGCAGGTGCAGCTGACTTAAGTTGCACGTGCTGAACGGTGACAGCAGGTGTGTCGCAAAGCGCACAGCCCCGCACTCATGTTTTGTGTGGTGCCCGCATGCCCGGGCGCCGTGCTCCAGTCATTTTTGTCTGCACTTGAATGCAAATTGCAGGCGTATGGCGCTCACTGCTGATGGGCATGCTGCGAGATGCGTGCACGTCAAAAACAAAGCAACACGCCCCAACTGCGGTCCACTTTGCCCTTGCTGCTGCGCCCAATCACACCTGAACGTGCTCGGGCAGGTGTCTAGTTCTTTAAAATGGCAGTCCAAAGCTACATTGATGTGAACATCCTTCGTGAAGATTGGATGCGGCGCCGGCCAACGTGCTCTCTACACCACAACCGTCTGGCGTGCACGCCCGTGGCGCGCACTGCTGCAGGCAGGCGGCCTGCCGTGAGGGCGCCCATGAAGCTGCTGCGCGCACAGAGCAGTTGTCGTTGCCGCTGTTGTAGTTATGCGTTTGAGCACCAG
>NW_014007066.1:0-592 GCF_000611645.1 Monoraphidium neglectum | reverse complement strand
CCCCCCCGGGTGTGCCGGCGGCATGCTGCCGTTGCCGCTGCAACGCGGCAGCTCCTAGTTTGCAACAAAGTGTTTTGCAATTTTTTCCAGTGCTGTGAGTGGCGTTAGAGTCCCCTTTGTTGGGGCCCGACTTGACCACTGGACCGATGCAGTGTCAAGTCCCAAGGTTGCTGCCGACCCTCTAAAACATTCTGTTGCGGTCAATTGTGCAACCCTGCTGGCGACTTGTGCCTTGCATGGTTAGGGCTGGCTGCAAGCACTGGTAAAAGTTTGTGCACTTACCCGTTTGCTGCCTCATGGGCGGCCTGGTCCACTGGGCACTGCAGCAACAGCAACGCGCGCAGCCCTGCGCTTCAGAACTGCAGAGATGTGCAGCCACAGCAGAGTATTAGCACAGTTGTCCGCAAAAACGCGCTATAATCATCTATAGTATAGAAAGCGCATTGAATGGGCTAGAAAACGCCTACGGTGGTGCACGATGGTTCACCATCATGACCGCTCGTTGGTCTTTAACCGGATTCCGGCGTGCAGGTCTACCAACGGGAACCTTCCTGCACCACCGAGGCACCATCGAGCACGGAAATTTCCGACG
>NW_014007067.1:0-2131 GCF_000611645.1 Monoraphidium neglectum | reverse complement strand
AGCCGGGAGCGCGGGGCAGGGCGGCCGCCGCCGGCGCCCGCGGGCCGGCGGCGCAGCAGTGGCGCGGGTGGCCCGCAGCGTGACTCGTTGGTCAGCTTTTTCTCCCTGCATCGCGTACGCTGGTTTTGTTCCCATTGCAAGGCCTCATCTGCTACTTGTTTGCATCGACTTCCTCTCCTATAATACGGCTCTGATAGAGAACACACAACAGTTGTCAACCTCCCCCCCCCCTCAACACATTGACCACGCCCGTGTCTCCACACGCATATTAGTACGCTTACAATGAAAGGGTAATGTGCACCCCAGTTGCGCAGGCCTTGAGCCTGAAGATGACCCGTGCCTGGCCTGCCACGCTGCCCGTGCGCCGCTGCCGGCTGTTTGTCCGCCACGGCGGAGAGGTTGCAAGGACCATGCCAGCAGGCTGGCGCGAACCCATTGGTCAAAGGGGAGACGTGGTCAGGCATTACACGCCACAGCCCACACCATCGGGGCAGCAGAGAGGAGTGCAAATACCACAACGAAAGCCAAACACAAGCTGCCACCCAGCCGAGGGCGGCCTGCAGGCGGCTATGCGCGAGCAGGGCGCCCCGCTCGTGGGCGGCGCGGCGATCAGGGCATAGGTTTTTGACAACCCGCGGTCAAGGCACGCACCAAAATGTCGTCGAAAGGTCCCGCCGTGCTGAGGGGCCCCGGCTGGGTGCTGCCCGGCGGGACCGCCCCTGAAAGGCGGAGTGCACGCACAGGGCGCCCATGGCGGGCCCCTGTAGCGAACGACCCCTTCCCGCGCACGCCCGCGAGCGCGCGGCCAACCAACGAAAGGGTCAAAGACAAAGGGGAACAATGGTAATGCCGCCGCATGCGGCGGGCAGGGGGTGGGGGTGCCTTTGGCTTGCCGCAACGCGAGGGGCCGAGCCCAACCGCAGCGCGGCCTGTCAGCAGGCAGCGCCGGCGCGAGCGCCCGCCCACCCGTCGGCCCTGGCAAAGCCCGGGCAGCCGCGGCTGCCGGCGGCGCCGCGCTCACGCGTGCGCGGCGACGGGCTCCGCGCTGGCGCCCGCGGGCTGCTGCCCGAGGCGCGTGATGAGGTGGCGGTCCCCGTAGACGTTGTCGACGCGGCTGGTGGTGGGCCAGAACTTGGCGCCCTTGACCCAGGGGGCGGGGAAGGCGGCCTGCTCGCGGCTGTAGGGGCGGCTCCAGCTCTCGGCCAGCACGACCTGCGGGGGGCCGGCACAGTTTGTGGGTGTGGGTGTTGGATGGAAGGGAGAGTGTGACTGTAGTGTCAGGTTGAGAGCAGGGTTTTTGGTCAAAGTAGAGAGCCCCCACGATCCACACAACCCACACATGGATGTGACGGATCTCCCCCGACAGCAGCCCCCCCCCCACACACACATCAACACACACAGGTGCGCGTCTGGTCCCCTGGGCGCACCTGTGCCGTGTGTGGCGCGTGCACCAGCACGTTGTTGTCCCTGGGGGCCTTGCCGGCCTCCACCTCTGCAATCTCGTGGCGGATGCTGACCATGGCATCAATGAAGCGGTCCAGCTCAGCCTTGGGCTCAGACTCTGTGGTTTCAGTATGGGAGTGTGTGCGTGAGGGTGAGTGAGTGAGTGTGTGCGTATGTGTGTGTGTATGTGAGTGATACGCGCTCGTTTGTGGTGAGTGTGTTTTCAGGCAGGCCTACAAGGCTTGGGCGGCACGGAAGGTCACGCAAAAGGCAGTCAAGCTGCGCGTCCCTCCCCCAGAGTCCGCCGATGCGACTCCCTGCCGCCAACAAGCAGCGCCCCTGTTGCCGCCTGCGCGCGCAGCTCACAAGGACATCGAGGCGCACAAGCGCACGCACGAGCGCCACCGCGGACCACCCCTGGCCGCCCAGCGCGCACCCCCCATCCCGCCCCGCCCGCACCCGTGGGCTCGATCATGAGCGTCCCCGGCACGGGCCAGCTCATGGTGGGCGCGTGGAAGCCGTAGTCCATGAGGCGCTTGGCGATGTCCTCGGCCTCCACGCCCGCGGTGTCCTTGAAGGGCCGCACGTCCAGGATGAACTCGTGGGCGCAGGTGCCGGCGCGGCCGGTGAAGAGCACCTTGTAGTAGGGGGACAGGCGCTTGGCCATGTAGTTTGCCTGGAGGTTGGG
>NW_014007068.1:1140-2787 GCF_000611645.1 Monoraphidium neglectum | reverse complement strand
AACGTTAATATTTACTGTGCTATATACAATGATAATTATTCACCTAGTATAAACTCACACCTGCAACGCGTTTACCGTTGCACACAGAATTGATCTCACATACTGTACAAACATACCGCTGCACTTGCCTGACAGTAAACCTCATACTGAAAACTTATGGAAAAGGATATGCAATAAGAGCGACGTTTGTAGCTGGACGGCGATGTGCAGCAGCGCGCTCGTGCTCGCACACCACGCTTGCGCACATACTGCACCGCTTGCGCACATACTGCATGCGCGCGTGCACATACAGCGGCGCCGGCGCGCGGGTTGGGGGTTTAGGTTTGCACTCGATGCGAGTGCGCTGCGGGCCCCGACTGCGAGGCCGAAGGCCGAGAGGTGAAGGGGTTTAGGGCTTCCTCGGTTCGGGGCGCAGCCCCGAAGCGGAAGCCATAAACGCTCGTGCGGGAGCATGTTGAAGGGTGGGGCCGGCGCGCGTGGGTTGGGGGTTTAGGTTTGAACTCGGATGCGAGTGCGCTGCGGCCCCGACTGCGAGGCCGAAGGCCGAGAGGTGAAGGGGTTTAGGGCTTCCTCGGTTCGGGGCGAAGCCCCGAAGCGGAAGCCATAAACCCTCGTGCGGGAGCGAGTTGAAGGGCGTTGCCGGCGCGCGCGGGTTGGTGCGGGAGCGAGTTGAAGGGCGGGGCCGGCGCGCGCGGGTTGGGGGTTTAGGTTTGAACTCGGATGCGAGTGCGCTGCGGGCCCCGACTGCGAGGCCGAAGGCCGAGAGGTGAAGGGGTTTAGGGCTTCCTCGGTTCGGGGCGAAGCCCCGAAGCAGAAGCCATAAACCCTCGTGCGGGAGCGAGTTGAAGGGCGGGGCCGGCGCGCGCGGGTTGGGGGTTTAGGTTTGAACTCGGATGCGAGTGCGCTGCGGCCCGACTGCCAGGCGAAAGGTTTCCGAATTGTGCGATGTGCATACTCCTGTGCTGCAGCATGCCTATGTTGTTAAAAGGATCTGCACGCATAATTCCCTCATTTTTATTAGCCGGCAGGACGCGGGTGCTTGACGCAGCAGGGGGTTGACTGGGGTGGCTCGGGTGCCCTGGCCTGCAGCTGCCGAGGGGTTCTGCAGCAAATCACCTCGTTCATGCTCCACTTGGAATCAGCATTTGGATACTCGTATTCCGCATTCTATTCTACTATAGTGACGAGCGGGCCGAGCGGGCGGGCGGACCTAGCGTTCCAGGGCAATTGCACAAGTGTCAAGATCGCGGGGCGGGCGGGCGGGCGGGTCAAGCTTCATTACTAGGAAACATAGGCTTCGAGCTAGTGTAGTTCAAGCGGTCCGGGTACGGTCTGATGACCCCGGTACGATCTTGACGGTCGCGGGCTGCCGGATAGCCCGAGGGCCGGGCGGACTAAAATGCATAGTGGTGTCATTGTCTCCAGCCGCCCTGGCGCGGTTGCCCTTTGTCAGGAGGATGCCAAGGTGCTCCACAGAGCCGCTGCGGCCCACAAAGGTTGCGCCGGTCGGAGCGTGTCTGCCCTCGATGGGCGGATGGCTACCAAGCGTGAGCCCCCAAGACTTGCCGAGGTTGAGCTGGGATCCCGACGCGGCGCACCACACCTGAACACCCTCGTCGATTGCCGTCTGCGCCCCTCCCGCCGTTG
>NW_014007068.1:0-485 GCF_000611645.1 Monoraphidium neglectum | reverse complement strand
CCACGTACAGCAGCGGCGAGAGCGGGCTCCCCAGCACCCACCGCTGGTGGTAGGAACTCAGTTAAGAGAGAACGCCAGCGTGCGCGGCGGCAGGCATCTTGCGCGCTCAAGGAACGGGCGGATCTGGACCGCGTCGCCGCCATGCGTCAGGACAGAGAAATTCTCGACCGCACCACAAAGCTGCTCACCCCCTTGTTGCGTGGCTACAGCTATGCATGCACCGCTGCTCCTCTTGACAAAGACAGGGGCCCCAGAGCGGGGGTTCTTGTGGCGGTGCGCAGGGCGGCGGTGCCTCACTGCACCATCACCTTCTCCGAGCCGACAGACCACGCTCTGAGAGGGCACTACCTCACTGCTCTCCTGGATGGCCGGGCACACAGCAGCCTCCGCATCATAGGGCTGTACGTCCTGTGCGCGGGGTCAGCAGACGCAGACCTTGGGGCCAGCATCAGGGCGCAGCTGGAGGCAGACACAACAGACAGGGG
>NW_014007069.1:0-2133 GCF_000611645.1 Monoraphidium neglectum | reverse complement strand
GACCGGGCCGAAGGAGTTGACGCGCAGGGGGAGGGGGCAGAGGAAGGGGGGGAGGAGCTCCAAGGGCCGGGCCGTGGCGGCGCGCCCGTGGGGCCGCCGCCGCCACCAGAGGGAGTCCTGGAGAAGCGGCTCGGCAAACTATCTCGCGCGCGCGAGCGCCGCCGCGCCGCGTCGGCTGGTCGGGAGGGGCCGGACGCCGCCGCCCAAACGGCGACAGCGCCGCGGCCGTCGGAGGAGCGCAAGCGGGAGTGGCGCCAAGCACAGAAGCGCAACCGGGACCGGCGGCGCGCCGAGAAGCGCGCCGGGGGCGCGCCGCCGCAGCCGGCGACAAATGGCGCGCGGGACGGCCCCTCGCCGCCGCTTGCCGCGCCCAAGGGCAGCGATGGCGGCGGCGTCGGCGGCGGCGAGGCGCGCCGGGCAGCGGTGGTGCGCGTGCTGCGGCGCGAGCTGCGCGACCCCCGCACCCAGCTGGCGGTGGACCTGCTGACGTCATCGACGGCGGGCACACGAGGCGCCGGGGACGGCGGCGACCCCACCGGCGTAGAGCAGCAGCTGGGGCAGATGCTGTCGGCGCTGCTGGCGCCGCCGCCGCCGCCGCCACGTCAGCGGCGCGGGCCCGGGCCGCGCGCCCAGGCCCACAGCCTCTGCCTGCCCTGCCCTGCGGCGGGCGACGCCGCGGATAAAGAGGAAGCGGCCGCAGCGGACAGCGGCGCCGCGCGGCGCCGCGGGCACGGGCTGTCATACGAGGTCGCCCCGGCCGGCCCCGGCGTCGCGGCCGGCAGCCACGAGGCCGCGCGGCCGCTGCAGCGGTCTATCACGCGCCACCTCGCTGCGGGCGGCGGCGGCGCTGCTGCTGCGGCCGCCGCGGCCCCGGGCGCGCCGCCGGCGTCCCAGGAGGCGCAAAACGGCGGCGGCGCCGGATTGAGCGGCGGGTCGAGCGGCGGGGCGGGGGCGGGGGCGGCGGCTCCGTGGCGGCAGCTTCCCAGCAGCTGCGCGCTGTCCGGCGTGGTGGTGTACACCCCTAGCCGCGTGCACGGGCTGCTGGATGTGACGCCGATCCCCTCGGCCCCGCGGCCGCAGCAGCCGCCGGCCGCGGCCGGGCCGTCCGCCCCGCCGCGGCCGGCGCCAAGGACGCTGACGCCGCCGCCGGCGCTGTCGCGCCTCATGTCGCCGGCAGCCTCCACGCAGTGGCTGGCCCTGGAGGCGGGCTGGGAGTTGGAGCCCTCGTGGCGCGGCGTGGCGCCGCTGGCGGCGGGCGGCGAGGCGGGGGACGCCGACTTGGAGCGGCAGCATGCCGAGGCGCAGGAGGAGGAGGAGGAGGAGCAGGCGCGGCTGGCGGCTGCAGCGCCCTTGCTTTCGCAGCAGCAGCCGCGGGGCCAGCCGCGGACGCTGCTGCGCCAGGCCTACACGCCGCGGCGGCGCGGCTCCGTCCGGTTCGGGCCCGAGGGCGCGTCGTTGCCGGGCGCGGGCCCCGCGGAAGCGCCAGCGGCAGCGGCGGCGCAGGCGGCGGCGCCAGCGGCGGCGGCAGCCCAGGGTGCGGCGCGTCTGGGCGGCATCAGCCCCGCGCCTCGGCGGCCCGCGGACGCCCGATCGGACGCTGTGCTGCAGGGGCCTGGGGCGGCGGCGCTGCCGGTGCCTCATGCTGACTTTGGCGGGGCTCATTCAACGCCCCAGCAGCAGCACCAGCAGCAGCAGCAGCAGCAGCAGCAGCAGCAGCAGCTAGCGTCCCCGCTGCAGCAGGCTCAACGGGCAGTAAGCACCCCGGGCGCCGGCACGGGCGCCACTCCCGGCTCCGCCCCTAGTACCAAGCGTAAGAAGCAGCCGCGCACCCCAAAGCCGCGCGCAGCAGAGGGGTTCATGTAACACTTCAAATCTTGGAGCTTGAAAGCAACGAGTCTGGCCGAATCATCCGCATACACTTTTCCATGCGCGGCTGATACCGCGCTTGTATCTGCGCAGGGGCTGCTCGGTGACCGTTCACAATCCGTGCGGCGAGAAGACCTGCCGCTCAACTGCCACGACACCCAAAGCATCCTAGCACTGCGCCGACGGCATCCAGCGGGCAGCCAGTTGCGCCTCAACACTTTGAGATCCCACGCATCCCCCCCACCCCCCCACATCCCCCCTTCCGAC
>NW_014007070.1:0-2135 GCF_000611645.1 Monoraphidium neglectum | reverse complement strand
GCCTCGCTCCCCCCCCCCTGCTCTTTCCATCATTTGGGCGTGGAGTTTGGCGGCATCATCACACGCGTTGGGCTCTCCGGCCACTCCCCCTTGTGCACACCCTCTTATGCGCGTGCGAATGCGTCTTGCATCGGCGGCGGCATGGGAGGGGCATTGGCGCCCCTTGGGACTTGTGGCAACACTGGAATTAAAGATGAAAGGCACGCCGCGCCTCCACTGCACGCCGCGCGTCCACTGTGGTGTAAGTTCCGGCTGCCGCGGCCCGGCCATACGTGCAGGTTTCTGCTTCCCATCTGTCGCTGCTGCGTCTGCTGCTGTGGGTGTTGCTGCCGAGCGGGCGAGCGTGGCGCTTTTGGGGAGGGGCAGAAGCTGCACGGCAGACGCCACAGCCGCCAGAGGGGGGTTGGGGTTGTGTGTGCGGAGGTGCGGCGGCGGTGGGAAGGCCTGCTGGTCATAAGCATGGCAGCATGCTGGGTGGCATGGTGCCTGGCAACAATCTGCAGCCATTCCTGTCGCATGCGCTGAGCTGTTGCTGCATACGGTCACCTGGTGACACAAGCAATGGGTATCGAGCACATGCAAGTGCAGCTGGGCAACATGATTGCGCACTAGACTCAAAGTCCTCGCCGTGCGCATCATTATTACTATCACAGCTAGACAAGCGTAGATCTGAACCCGCGCGTGCAACCTCAACAGTTGCTACAAGTGTGCTGATATCGGATTTTACATCGTAGTAGGCCTCTGCATTGCGCTGCCACGTCGGAGCGCATCACAGCCATGCCGCCAGGCAGCAGCAGCAGTGGCGCAAGCAGCGGCAGAGGCAGCGACAGCGACAGCAGCAGCGAGGATGAGGAGATGACGGCACGCCTGGCTTCCGTGGCGGTCAGCGCGCAGGACGTGTATGCATCCAAGGTGGGGTCGGGGATTGTGGGTTGCTGCCCGACTCTGGGCGCCCAACCCAGGGGGGGCCCCACAGTGGCATGTCGATGATGTGGCGCGGGCAGACCAGCGCGGCGGGTGGCATGGAGGGGGCCGGGGCGCCGCTGTTTGATGAGACGCGACCCGCTTCATCATGGCTGGTGCGCGCCGCTGTATGCAACAGGGCGTCAGTGGCGCCCCGCGGCGCGGTCGCCCCTACAACCAATGTATCTCCCCCCCATTTTCCATCCAGGCATCGGCAGAAGCCGCGGCTGCTGCCCGTGTTGCGGGCGGCCGCAAGCTCCGCGCCACCGCCGCCGCCGCCGCCGGCGCGAGCACACCCGGGGCAACCGCAGCCGCGGGCGCGGCGGGCGGCGGCAGAGACGGCAGCGAAGGAGAGGAATTGGATGGGACACAGCTGAAGGTACGGCCACCGCGGCAGCCGGCTGCCTTGTTATTCTTGTTACGACCAAAAGCCCGGCCTGCATCCCGAAACCCCTGCCGCCGCGCCTCTGCGGGAGTGCCGCGCGCCGCGGCGCCGCCGGCCCGCCGGCTCGCACTTCAGAGAGAGGGAGAGGGGGCGTCCGAGGGCCGGCGCTCACCCTCCTTGCAGCGGGTCCCGCCCGGCCCCGCCGGCCGCCGCGGCCGCGGCCGCGGCCGCGCCCTCGCTTGTGAGCGCGCGCCGCCGCGCGCCGGCGGCGCCGCCGATGCGCGCCGACCGCTACCATGGGCAGTTGCACACCTGCAACCGAAACCAAAACTACGCGCACTGCTCCACCCCGCTGCGCCATGTTCGCATATGGCTGTCATCCTTCCCACCAGATCGCGGCCGCCCTCGACGGCCTCATCGCGCGGCGGCTGGAGAAGCTGCTGGGAAGCTGCGACCCCACCCCTCGCGACGGCGCCGGCGGAGGGGACGAAAAGGCTCGAGCGGCGGCGGAGGAAACGGGGGGTGCGGATCACAAACACACACAGGATGGCGGCAGCAGCAAGAAAAAGAAAAAGAAGAAAAAACACGCAGATCAAGGGGATGACACAGGCGGCGGCGGTGGAGTTGGGAAGGTGGATGGGCAGGATGGGCGTGCGGCGGCGGCTCAGGGGGAAGGCGGCGAGGGAGGGGAGCGGAGACAGGACGAGGAGGATGGGGGTGGCGGCGTGAGACTGTTCAAGCGCGTGCGCGCGGGCGCCCCCTGCAGCCTGGTTTCTCAGGGCGAGCG
>NW_014007071.1:0-2135 GCF_000611645.1 Monoraphidium neglectum | reverse complement strand
CGACTTTGGGGCGGCGGCGGACCTGCGGCTGGGCATCAACTACGTGCCCAACGAGTACCTGCTGGACCCCAGGTGCTGGGGTTTTTTGCTTTATTGTCTACTGCCGGCTTTCGGTACAAACTTGTTGTGTAGGCGTGCAAAGCCTTGTGGGGACAGCTGCGGCATTTGTGCGGGTTGTGGGGGATGTGTGTTGTTTGGGAGAGAGGGGGCCTGCGACCGCTCATTGACCTGCGGCTCGGCATCAATTGCGTTTCCAACGAGTACCTGCTGGACCCCAGGTGATTGCGAGTTGCTGGGCCTTCCCTGAAAATCTGGTTGCACTGAAATGAATTATGGTCGCGAATGTTTCATGGGCCTGGGGAGCTTGCCTGCCTTTTTCAGTGTTCGCAATATATATGGGTAGCAGCGCTGGGGGGGGGGCGGGCGGTGTTTTTTTGAATGTGTTCTGGTGGTGTCTTCAGTGTCGTCGGGTCTGCCGCTATTCTAAGAGTTGGCAAGAGCGTCGGCTGCGTAGCATACAGCACGCCTATGTCCGGGTCGCCGGTTTCGCGCCCCTAAGCCCGGGGTTTTGCACCCCTAAGCAGTGAACTGTCCCCCTCCCTTCACGCAAAATGTAGTCCACCCCTCACGACCCCACTCACCCTCCACGATGTACCACCCCCACCTTCCCGCCCCCAAAACACACACATACACACACACACACACACACACACACACACACACACACGATCACAGGTACGCGCCCCCCCAGCAGTACATCATGTCCCGCCAGACCCCGAGGCCGCCCCCCAAGTTCGTGGCCACCCTGCTCTCACCCATCCTCTGGCGCATGGAGGCGCCAGACAGGTCAGCACGGCCGCGCGCTGACCTGGCACCCCGCTGCCCCATCCCCGCGGTTGGAAGAAATTTATTCAACCAACAGCTCGGCGTGGCTGATGGACTGCTGCCGGACTGCCGTGTGTTTGCTGCCCCAGTCCCAGGCTGCCTGCGGCCGCCTGAATCCCAAACCCTGGATCCCTTCCATCCTGAACCCGCTAAACCCTGCATCCTTGCAAACCCTGAACCCATCAACCCTAAACTCCTGCATCAACCCTGGACCCTGGACCCTGAACCCTGAACCCCATCAGGTTTGACATGTACAGTGTGGGCATCACGCTGCTGCAGATGGCCTTCCCGGCGCTGCGCAGCGACAACGGCGTGATCGCCTTCAACAAGCGGCTCAAGGAGTGCGGCTGGGACCTTAACAAGTGGCGCAACGGGGAGGCCATGGGCAAGTGAGCGGGCTTCTTATCACATGTGGGGGGCAAGGCGCTACACAAGTGAGGGGTTTCTAATCTCATATTAGCAGGCAGTGCCGCAAGGAGGCTGTCCCGCGAGCAGTTTCGCGAGGCGAAAGGTTGCACGAACGACTCATTTTGAGGGTGGGGAGGGAGAGCTGTGCGCAGGCGTGTGGTGAGGTTGTCTGTTTGGGATTTTGGACTGTGCTGGGGCGGCTGTGGGTGGGAGCTGGGGGTGACTAATTTTGCAACAGTTAACAACCCTGTTTTCAAGTGCAGTTGCATTTCACATGAGCAGCTCGAGGAGTGTTTTTTTGGAAGGGTGGGGGGGCGGACCTCACCTAGTGGCGCAGCAGCGCTGCGATGGGCCAGCGGGTGTGCGCAGGGCCTAGTCAAGCTGCCACGCCTGCTGCCCCAGCTTTCGCAGCGCAGGGGCCGCGGCCGGTGGCGCCGACGGCGCCGCCCACCAGGGTTGCCCCGCACCTGCTCCTCTCAGACAGAGCGGCCCCTGCTCGACCGCCGCACCCTCGGCCGCAGCCTCTTTTTGCTGCTTCTTCCGGGTTGGGGTCGCCGCAGCGCGCCCCTTGGCCTCGACCGCTTTGAGGGCGTCACATGTGCCACACGAGCGGTTGCGGCGGCCACATGACGCACTCCTGGAGCGACGCGTCTGGGGGCGCTCTTCGCCTCACTGCTTAACACGCACGCGCTCTCACGCACGCGCGCACGGACACACGCATATGCACACCCACACACACCTTCATTCCCCCTCCCCCCACACGCATATGCACACCCACACACACCTTCCTTCCCCCCCATTTATAACACAAACCCACACTCTCAACCCACCCCCTCTCACCC
>NW_014007072.1:1325-2571 GCF_000611645.1 Monoraphidium neglectum | reverse complement strand
CGCCCTCCCTGCGCCCTCTCGACCCGGGACCTCCCCTGGAACCCCCACTCAACCCCAGGCGCACTCCACCCATCCACCCCTCCTCTCAGGCCAGGAGGCTGACGCCCGCGCGCTGCACTCCAACTTCACCGCCGCCTGGGCCGCCTTCGGCCTGCTGCCAGAGCTCTTCGCCTTCGACCTCGCCGTCGCCAACCCCGGCGACGGGGGTTACAACCTCCGACCTGAGCACATCGAGAGCACCTACATGCTGGCGGCGGCCACGGGGGACCCGGCGTATACAGGGGTGGCGGCGGCGGTGGTGGGGGCGCTGCGGAGCTGCCGGGCAGAGTGCGGGTTCACGCGCATCCTGGACGTGGTGACGGGTGAGGGTCGCGGGGGAAGTGGGGGCCGTGGCTGCTGGTGGTAGCTGCGCGGTAGCTGGGCAGTACCTTGGTGGTAGCTGGGTGGTAGCTGGGCGATAGCTGGGCGGTAGCTGGGCGGTGGCTGGGCGGTAGTTGGGTGGCAGCAACCAGCAGGTGTGTGGCTGGGCGTGGAAGGGGGGGGGTGAAAGGAACACGGTTGCACCCGCTCGCCTTGGCAGCTTCGGTCCCACCCCGCCGCCCGGCCCTCTCACGCAGCCCCCGCCATCCCGATCACCGCCTTCCGGCCCCCGACACCATCCTCCCCTGCCCCTCGCCACCCTGCGCCACCCTGCCCCCTTCACAACTCAATCGCCCCATCACACCCCCTCCCCTTCCAACCCCCACCCGTCCCCCAGGCAGGCGCGCCGACCTGATGGAGTCGTACTTTCTGTCAGAGACGGTCAAGTACCTCTACCTCACGTTTGTCGAGGGGGGCCACCTCCTGGCAGACTGGTTCCTGCTCAGCACTGAGGGCCACGTGATGCCCGTGCTGGCGGGGCCCGATGACGACCACAGCGCCCAGGGCGGCGGGCGTGAGGCGGGGGGCGGCGGGAACGTCAGCGGCAGCAGCGGCGGCAACAGCAGTAACAGCAGCAGCAGCGGTGTAGACGTGGGGTCGTATGTGCCGGATGAGTTGGAGGAGGAGGAGGAGCGCCAGGCCAGGGCCGTGGAGGCCGCTGCGCTGCCCGCGCCGGCCGGGGCTGGGCCGGGGGCGTGCGCGGCGGCGGCGCTGGAGGGTGATGCGCCTGGGCTCACGTGCGGCGCCGCGGCCGCCGCCAACGCGACTGTGCCGCCTGGGCCGCGCGGCGCCTCGGCCACTGCCGATGACGCGGCAGGCGCACAGC
>NW_014007072.1:0-890 GCF_000611645.1 Monoraphidium neglectum | reverse complement strand
GCGCGGCGCCTCGGCCACTGCCGATGACGCGGCAGGCGCACAGCCGGTGCCGGACAACTGCCGCCGCCTGTGCGCGCGCCCCTCAGCCTCGGAGCTGCTGTCATCGCAGCGCCGCCTGCAGACCGCGCTGCCGCTCCTCGCGCTGCGCGGCCACGCCGCCGACGCGCGCCGCCTGCAGCGGCGCCGCTGCGCGGCCTGCGTCGCGGTCACCGCCGCCGTCGCGGCGCGGCCGGCGCAGCTGGCGGCGGAGCGCGTCGCGCGGCTCAACTTTGGCGGCGCCATCGGGCCCGGCCTGGCGGCCAACAAGGGCGTGTCGGTGTTGGGCCAGGTGGCGTGCCGGGCCGAGGTGCTGGGCGGGGTGGGCGGCAAGGCGCCTCCGAGGGCGCGGTGCCGCGACGTGCGGGCGCTGCAAGCGGGGGACTCGCTGATGGCGACAGGGCCCGACGTGGTGGTGCTGCAGGTGTGGCGCGCGGCACCTTTTCCTGATGCACCATGTGTCTGTTCTTTGTTTATGTGTGTTTCAGAGCAGAGAGGGTCATAGCGAGACAGAGTGTGTGAATGTCTTTGTCTGTGCAGGTATGTTTGGCTTATTGTGGAAGAGTGTTTGGGGCTGGTTGGGTGTTGTTTTGAGGACAAAGCCTGCGGGGTCGGGGGGGCACGAGGTGCGTTAGGGGTCTCGTACGGGACGGGCCCGCCGAGCTGGCGCCTGGCCGCCGCACGCGTTGGATGCAAACGCTCGCGCCAACACCTGGCAGTGCGCAGGATCGTGCTCACCTCGCACGCAGTGCCTCAACCACACACGCAGCAACCACGACTCAAACGTCCTCTGAACCCCTGCAGCGAATCCCCATTCATTGCGGTCCCACCCTCATCCCCCCGCTCATTTACCC
>NW_014007073.1:0-2138 GCF_000611645.1 Monoraphidium neglectum | reverse complement strand
GATTTGCAGGGAGAGGTGTGCGGTGGGGGCAGGGCAACATGCTTGCGAGCGCGTCGCTCGCTCACTCCCACACACACAACCCACACACACGTGGACATGCACACTCCTCCGTGCCGTGTTGTGGGAAACCATCTTCCAGAACATCAACATACAACTCTGACATTCAAACGAATTTCTGGTGTGTGCTGTGATGCCACCCGAGCAGCGAACCCACACACGCACCCAACATCCAAACGCCCCCCCACCACCCCCTCAAAACAACAACAGGGTGACCTGTGGGGCCTGTCCACCGTGGTGCTCTCCTTCCTGGACTGGCCCCTGCGCCGCGCGCTGCCCGGACTGGCCTGCCTCTCCCAGGCGCGCCCCTGCAAGCCCGGCAGCCACGCATACGACGAGAAGATTGCCGCGGAGATCTGGGACGTGTCCGCCGAGTACGCGGGGCTGCCCAAGGCGCCCCAGATCTGAGAGATCTGGCAGATCTGGGAGGTTTGAGGTCCGGGGGCGAGGAACGGCCGGCTTTCCCTGCTTTCGCGCGCATGCGTGTGATGTTTTCGGCTGATGGGGCGAGGCGGCACGATGGGGACGGAGGAGTTGGAAGGGGTCATGACTGCATCTATCCGACTGCATTACAAAGGGGGGCGCCACCCCATCGGCGCGCCAACCTCTGCGGCCGCCCTCACGCAAGCAATGGCCGACGAGGATCATGCTCCGGCTGGTCGGCAGGATGAGGGGCGCTCGCAACAACTTGCAATCACCCGCTGTGATGATACGCCTGATCGGGCTCGCACGGCCTCCGAAGGGCTCTTGAGCGCTCGCCGGGGCCGCAGCAGTTTCAGCAGGGGCTGTTGAGGCGTTGGCGTCACCTGTGACGACTGCCGCGGCCCATGTCATCGGAGGGCGGCGCTCCAGGCACACTACATTGAGCAGGCGCTGCTTGCATCCACCACGCCGCCTCGGCTTGTGCACCCTTCAGCAGCCAGCTCCCGCGCCCACAGCTGCCCCTGCCCCCCTGCATCGGCGATCATACACCATAATGCTGTGCCCTTGAGTTTACATGTCAAGGAACGACTGCAAGGGCGGTGCGTAAGCACTTGAGGCGGCCTCGGGCGCCCACAGAGGGCGGGCGCGCCAGGTGTGGAGGCACAAAAAGAGGGGTCCGCGGAGGCAGCCAGGCAGCGATTGCCCAGAGGTCTGTTTTGTGCAGCTCGTTTTCTGTGACAGGGCTGGACAAGCACTTGACAGGGCTGGGCAGGCGAATACGGACATGGGTGGTGTGAGGGGTTGTTGCTGCGCGCGTTGCGGCGCGGCCAAAGGGAAAGGGTGGAGTGTGTGGGAGGCCGCTCCAGCAGAATGGCGCCGGAGGACGGAAGCACAGCTCCTCGGGACAAAATGAAAGGATGCCTCTCAGGTGGATGAATAAGCACGCCTGGGTTTGCTCCCTGTGCAGACACACAAAAAGAAACGCCTCGATGGGCCGGCGCGCCGCGCGCCCATGTCGAAAAACCCAGTGCGAGACGCCCGGCGCGACCCCCACAATGCAGGGGGCGGCCGTGCGCAAGAGCCTGGCAGCACAAGCGGGCACGCAGAGGCGCCACAGCAAGCGGGCAGGGGCAGGAACAGGGGCCGGGGACACTTCAGGGCCACAGGGCCCTCAGTCGGTCTGTGGCTGTCACGAGCTCGTGGGTGACCGCCGGGTCGTACATGCTGTGCCCCGCGCCGCCGATTACCGCGACCTCGGCCTCCGGCCACGCCTCGGAAAGCGCGAACGCCGACGTCGGCGGGCACACGATGTCGGCGCCGCCCTGCACGGCGATGCACACGACCCGGTCCCGCAGGGGCGCCATCAGGGTGTCATCCAATATGGGCGCATCCAATAGGAAGCCGCCGTGCAGGCTGTAGTGCGCGGTCAGCAGCGCGTGCGCCGGCGCGCCCGGCGCGCCCTCGTACGCGAGGCCGCGCCAGATCGCGTCGGAGACTTCGGGGTCCCCGAGGTTGGCGCCCTCCGCCGGCAGGCCCCAGACCCACGGGGCGCGCGCCGCAAGCCGCGCCGCGGCACGCGCGGGGTCGTCCGATAGCACCTGCGGCGGCAGCGCTGCGCCGCGCCGCGGCTCCCGCGCTGGCGCGGCGGCCCGCGAGGG
>NW_014007074.1:0-2139 GCF_000611645.1 Monoraphidium neglectum | reverse complement strand
TCTCAGAAATATCCAATGGCAGCGTCGACGGCTTGTCCAACACCACGCCCTGCTGCTCCGCCGCCGCGACGCAGCGCGGGTCGGTCAGGCGGGCCGCCACCGCGGCGGTGACGTCAAACGCGGCGCCCTCCAGGCCGCGCTCGGCGTCGGCGACGACGCGGACGCGGCCGATGTCGTCGGGCGAGAAGTTCACGCCGGCGCGCTCGGTGATCTGCAAAAGGGCGGGAAGGGCCCCGAGGTGGAGCAGGGGGAAAACATGCGGTCGGGCTTGAGCGGCGTGGCGCACCCTCGGTGCAAGGAACGACTCCGGGCGGTGTTGGTGCGTGCGACGCGCCCATGCTCGCAGCCACCCGCATCCACCCTCGCACGCAGGGCTGGCGAGCGCCCACGGCCCCGCGGCACATGCGCACGCGCACACCCATCCGAAAACGCAGGCGGCGCCCACCTTTTGCAGCATCTTGGCGACGGATTGGTACCCATCCACCCGCCCCGGCGCGCACAGCATCCGCAGCGTCGCGCGGCCGCTCTCGCCGGTCAGCAGGCTCCGCGGCTGCGGCACGTTCTTGAAGCCGCTCATCGCTGCGAGAGCGGCGGCGAGCACACGGCTGGGCTGGCCGGCGGACAGCAGCTTCTCGGCAGCCGGCACGAAAAAGTCGATGACGCCGCCCTCAACCTTGTCCAGGCGTGTGAGGACGCTGCGGGAAGCTGCCGTCATAACCTCCGCGGGCTCTGGGGTGCCGACCACGGTGCCCGTGGTAGCCTTGACCTGGAAAAATCAGGGGACACATCAGAGGTTTGGATGTTAGGGTTGAGGAACCGGGGTTTGGGGTCGTAAAGTGATGAGGTTGATTTGAGGGCTGGGGCGCCTCGAGGGTGCAATGCGAGCGTGCCAGGCGGGTGGTGGGCCCCCCTTTGGGGGGGGGGGCGCAGCAACGGCCTGCGGGGCCGGGGCACCGGGCGGCGCCCGCGGCGGCAGCCCGCCGGAGCGCCGCATCAGGAGGGGGCAGCAGTCTTATCGCCCCTCCGGCGCCCTGCACGCGGCAGAATTAAAGGCCTGGCCGAGGTCACACCTGCTTGAGCAGGGTCCCCACTGCGAGGGCCTCGCGGTCAGAGTGCATCAGGACGGTGGCCCCCTTGTTGCCCGCGCGCCCGGTGCGGCCGCTGCGGTGGAGGAAGCTCTCATTGTCCTTTTTGGGGGGAAGGGGAAGGGGAAGTGAGGATGAGGTAAGGTGAGGGGTCAGACAATGTAGGGTTGGCCACGAAGGAGCCGCGCGGGCAGGCCCGGAGGCGCGGGGCCGCCGAGCAGAGCGCGTCCGCGGGGCGGGGGACGCGGGCGACAAGTGCGGCGCTGGGCCCGGAGGGGGGGGAACGGGTGCACGTGATCTGCCCACCTGGGGGATGTCGTAATGCACCACCAGATCGACGTTGGGGATGTCCAGGCCGCGCGCCGCCACGTCGGTCGCCACCTGTCAAAAAGTGGAACGCAGCCGCCACGTCAGCGCGGCCGCTCAAGCGGCCGCGCGCCCGACGCGGGCACGGCCCCGCCACAGCGACCCAGGACCGCAAACCTCCCAGGCGTGTCACGGCCTGCCCTTCCCTTGAATAATTCGTTTGAAACCTCCTTTTTCGCATGCTTTCCTGTCTTTCGCCATGAGAACCCTTCCCTTCCTCTTCCCCGTATGTGAGGACTCTTCCCTTCCGAGTGCCCACGCTCCAGCACCGCCCGGCCCCCCTCCCCGGGGAGCGCCCACCCACCAGCACTGTGAAGAGGCCGTCCCTGAACCGCTGCAGCGTCTTCTCGCGCTGCGCCTGCGGGATGTCCCCGTGCAGCGCCTCGCACAGCTGCTGCTGGCTGATCACCGCCGCGATCTCGTCGGCGCCCGCCTTGGTGCGCGTGAACACAATGGACTTGCCGCCGGCGCCGTGGACTGACAGGCAGTCCGCAAGGGCCTGGGGCTTGCGGCCCTCGGCCACCTGTGGGTGTCGGGGCAAAAGATGGGGGCGGCAGAGCCACGCGAGCAGGGTGGGGCGGCGGCAGGCGCGCGCCCGACGAGCAAGGAGGGCGCAGCAAGAGCGCACGGCTGTTCGCGGCGCGGCGGCCCCAGCGCAAGGGGACGCCGCCGCTGCGCAGACGCGCCG
>NW_014007075.1:1780-2322 GCF_000611645.1 Monoraphidium neglectum | reverse complement strand
ATCGCACACCGCGCGGTGGACTCCATCATGGGCCCCCGCACCGTGGTCCACGAGCACCAGGGCGCCCCCGCGGCCGCCGCGCCCCTGGAGGCGCCCGCCGCCGCCGCATCCTCCATCCCAGACGGGCCGTGCGCGGCGCAGGCGCGGGCCTTTGCGGACTGCATCCAGCGCAGTGGCGGCGACATGGGCGCGTGCCAGTCCTACATGGACGTCATGCAGCAGGTGGGCCCTGGGGGAGGGAGGGTGACAGGGGGAGAAGCCGCCGCTGGGCTGCGCGGGCTGCCTGGCTGGTGCGCCTTGCTGTTGTGCTCAGACCAAGTGTGGGTCTGTGCAGGCGATTGTTGCAGCACTTGAGATGGCGGCACCTCAGCCCCTGACCTTGAGTGCTGCCCTGTCCCTCCCACCCCGCCGCCCCTCGCCCGCAGTGCAAGTTCAACAACCCCTCCTTTGCTTGATGAGCGGCTTATGGCTGGTGGCTGTTGCGGCACATGTTTAGGCGTGGCGGGCCGCAGTGCCGGCACTTCGATTGGTTGAGCCAGGGG
>NW_014007075.1:0-1593 GCF_000611645.1 Monoraphidium neglectum | reverse complement strand
AGCCAGGGGTGCGGCAGGTGCGGCGAGGCCCGCTACCCCGCCTGTCCTGACGGTTAGGCCCATCGACATGCCTGGCATGTGTGAGTGCGAGAGCATCAGCACCCACGCGCATCCACGCACCACGCTGCCGCCGCCGCTGCGATTGCGGCCGCGGGGCTTGGCACCTGGCCCGCTGGGCATGGCGTGGCCGTGTTGTAACGTGAGAGCGATGCCACTTGCAGCGATGCCACTCGCGGTGGCCCCTCTAGGGCATGTTGGTTGACTGGTGCCTGCATGGTCCTGTTGCAGGCCTGCATTGCGTGGCCAGCACAGGGGATCAGGCGGGGCGTTGATGCTGGAGCAGCGTGTCGCATACTTCTGGGGCGCGCTGCGGCTTGCACCGCCCGGCCTCTCTCCTAGCTGGGAGCATGCGAAGGCCTTCACTCATCCTTACGTGCTTGTAACGGTGGGGTTGTGTTTGATCAGTCCAGTTGCCAGAGCTTGACAAAGCTACAGAATGCAGTGGGGCAGCAACAAACGCACAGTATTGCCAAGCCCCTCACACGTCGCTGCAAGTGCAATGCAGCATCCGGTAAGCGTACGACCCCGCCGAAAACATGTGTGCGTGAGCAGCTTGGTGCTGGCCGCCGCCAGGTTGTGTGTCCAGCAGTGCGCAAGCCCAAGGGTCGGCCAACAGATAGAAACATGATCATTTTGGTATCCTTTCATTCGCACAAAAGCAACAGCACTGTGCTCATGCCCTGTCCTCAGGGCTGGAGCATTTTGTTGGGTGACAGCGGTACACCTGGTGCTTGCCTGTTTGAGTTGATTTGCTGCTTTGCTGCCGCACTGCTGTTTGGTGGGCGAAGGTGCGCTTACACCGCTGGAGCTCGCGAACGCCATACAGATGTCGGGGGACGCGGCACAGTGGGCACACAGTGGGCGCATGGCGTCCAGGGGGGTGCCGCGCGGAGCGGCGTCACGCAGGGGCGCAACCTGACTTGGCGGCGGTTGCTCAGCGCGCCTTGGTTGCAAAAGCGCGTTGCAGCGCCGAAATCCCCGTTGCTACGGAGCAATCGAGATGGATGCATTGGCCCTGGGCTAAATCAATGTTGCTACCACCTGCTGAGAGGCTTGGAGCGCACCGCTGGCATGAGTAGGAGCTGTTCTGTTGAGATGAACACAAAAAATCACCAAAAAAAACAAATGTGATGTGCATGACCTGAACACACTATGCAGCTCTACATCGACAAAACACATGACACACAACTGAAGATACACTGCCAGGCCTGCAAGAATCCCTCGTCCTCCTCTGCTGACGTCCACACAACAGCCGCGACAACCTGCACCAGCCAGCCGCCTCGGGCGCTGACCCACCGCCGTCACCCAGGCGGACCGCTCGGCCCCGCCGCCTGCCGCATGGCGGGGCGCACATCCGGCCGTCGATGCTGTGAGAGAGGCGCGCTTGCCTGCCTGCCCCGCTGACATTGCCCCCCCGTCCACTGCACTCCCTCACGAGAAGAAGTAGCGCGACCGCCTGACGCGGCTCACGTCCAGGGTGCCGCGCTTCGGCAGGGGCGGCAGGTCGATGCCGGGGTACCGGCTCTGTGGGGG
>NW_014007076.1:0-2142 GCF_000611645.1 Monoraphidium neglectum | reverse complement strand
GAGCAGGAAGAGGTGGTGTGTGGCGTGAGTGACGTGTATGTGTTTGGACTGTGTCCTTGCGGGAGGGGGGCGCGTGCGACGTATGCGCGCGGGGCGCAGCTTCTAGTGGCAGGCAGGCAGGCGTGTGCGCTTCAACTGGGGCGCCCCTGTGAAAGTGCTGACCCAGCCCGGGCCCGAGAATCTCTGCCCTGACGATCCCACAACCAGGGAGCAGCGCCGCCGCCGCAGCGCGGCCCCCGCGGAACGCGGCGCTCCGGAAGCCGCCCCTGGCCCCCCCCCCCACTGCACGCCCCGCGCACCGCTGCAAAAGTTTGAGGGCTCGTTCATGTCTGGGGGATCAGGGTTAATTGTGATGTGTTGTTATGGTTTTAAAGGGCGAAAGGGGGGGCGGTAAGCATAACACTTACACTGCTGCCGATGTGGTGAAAGCGGTGGAGAGCATGAACAGGTGGGGCCAGTACAGGGCCCGGTTCGGCTGCGCCTCCGTGCCTGGCGGCAGCCGTAGCGAGGAGGCCCCCCTCGCCCCGGCCCCCTCCCTCTGGTCCGCCCAAGGCCTTGCGCGCGCGAGCGCACATGCAGACGCGACCCACTGTCGTGACCGGCTGTTTGATGGTGGGTGCTGATTCGTTGGTTTGCCCACGCTCAAGCAATGAGAGCGGCCCGTCCCCTCACCAATCCATATCCCATCGAAGGGCAGGAGCTGGTGCATCGCCGCCAGGCGGTCGGCCCACCACTGCCGGGTGTCAGGGTGCAGGAAGTCGGGGTAGTGCGTGGCCCCGGGCCACACCTGGCGGGGGGGAGAGGCAGGGAGAGGACTTCGGCGGGGCACAAGGGGAGTGGAGCGCAATAGAGCACACGGGCAGTGCAGTGCAGTGCTCGAGGCGAGGGGTTGGAGGGCGACTGAGACCCCAGGTGGACACTGCCATGACCGTTCTAAGCAGCCCCCCGTCACCAAGTGTTGCTGTTCTCCCGCGGCCCCCTGGCCACGTGCGCCACCCTTATCCTTACCTAATCAGCCTTCGCCAAACACCGCGACCCCTCAACTCGCGTTTGCCTCAACCTCCCCCCCAAAAAAAAACTATTACTGCCCCTCAACTAAATTGTCACCCAAACTAGATGGCCTCCAAACCCAAGTGGCCCCCAAATCAGCAGTCCCTTGAACCACCTGCCCCCACACTCCCCTGCGCCCCAAACCAGCTGCCCCCCAAACCAAACCGCCCTCCCCCCCCTTCAACCACCGGTCATCACCTGCCCCAGGTAGGGGGAGCCGTCCGCGTCCTTTATGAAGATGTCGGCTTTGGTCGCCGCCTCATAGGCGGGGTAGCCCGGGACAGGCGGGATGCCGGCGTCAAGGATGGGCACCCTGGGGGTTGCGGTAGATCGCGGCCAGCACGCCAGGGTGTAGACATGGACATGTGTTGATGTGTATTGTATGCATGTACAGGTGTACACATGTATAGTTTGCGTGATGTGATGTGCATGCCGCTGACCGCACGTTCCGCCTCTCCCTACCCCCCCATCCTCGGCGGCGGCCCGGCCCCAAGCTCCCCCCCGCCCAACGCGGCTGCCGCCGAAATCGCACCAGTGCTGCCCGTTGTCGTGGAGCCCCTTGATGAAGGCCGCCAGCTCCTGGGGCTGGTAGTTGACCGGGTCAGGCTGGAAGTTCCTGGGGTGGAGGTTTTTGTTTTGGGAGTGCGGGGTTAATGGGGTGACTGTGGGGGCGGATGAATAGGGGAGTGGGAGAGCAGGGGGTTGGGGGGGGGAAGGTGGGCGGGAGGGGAGGCTGAGTGTGCAAAGAGTGGGCGAACCATGAATAGCAGGTGAGCGGGTGCGAGAGGGGTCAAAGACAGGAGCTCCGAAAGAGCACCTTTGAGCTGACGCCGCTGAACGCATGATCCCTGTCGCAGGTAAGCATCACCGGCAACCCCAGGGCTGTGGGGAACCCGAAATTCTACCGCCCCTGGCGCGCCCCGCGGGCCGATTGGCGACAAAGCAACCAGGTGTCACCTGAACCGCTCCATCCAGTCTATGTCGCTCCACACCACCTCCAGCGGCAGGTCCGCCCTGGCGTACCCCGCCACCACGCCCCGCAGCACACTCACGTTCCGGTACCTTGGGGGGGCGGGGGGCGGGGGACAGGTG
>NW_014007077.1:0-2143 GCF_000611645.1 Monoraphidium neglectum | reverse complement strand
CCCGCGCCCCGCGCCGCTCAGCCTGCGCCCGCGCCCGCGGCGCCTCGAGCGCCGCGCCGGGCTCCCCGCCGCGGCGCGCCCCCCCTTGGCGCCCCTCCGACCCCCTCCGGCCCCGTCTCCGGCACCCTTTTACGCCCACCAACAGCTGGAGAGCGTGGGGCGGTTCGAGGAACGGCTGGCGCGCCTGCTCTTCTGGCAGTTGATGCTTGCGGTGGACTTCTGCCATAAGCGGGGCGTGGTCAATCGGGACCTGAACCCGGAAAACATCCTGCTGACGGTGAGTTGGTCTGGGGCTGTTCGGTTCACGATGGCGGCACGGGGCTCCGGTGCTGTTTGGTGTTGGGGGAAGGGGCAGGGGCCCTGGTGCTGTTGGAATCTCGGGTGGGAGGAGCCCTGGTCATGAGCAGATGAGGGGGCAGCGGGTGTGGTGCGGGTCCGCAAGGGGGGGGAAGGGAAGGGGAAGCTGGCGGAAGGCCCCATGGGGAAGGCTGCAGCGCTGTCGGAGGCGCCCTGAAGGGGGGGGGGGCTGGAGGGCAGGGGGAACACCGAGCTGGGCGGGCACGAGGAGTGCAGGGCGCGGCGGCGGCGCCGTCACGCCGCCGGGCTGGCAGCCGGGGCTGCGCGCACGAGGGGGTGGGGGAGGGCTGGCGCAAGCTGGTGGGGCGTGGGGCAGACGCAGCGCCCACCCCTGGGGTCCCGCAGTCGCGCCTAGGCGTGCTTGGTGCGCGTCTCGACCGCACGGCCCTTTCAGCGCAGCCGCCGCTCGTCCACAGGCGGCCGCCCGGCATGTCCGCTGCCAGCTCGCCCGCCCAAAGGGGACATCATCCACCCGTCCAACTTCCGGTCCCTCGATCTGTCCTCTGACCTCCAGATGATCCCCCAGCTGCCGCTGCCGGTGGTCAAGATCTGCGACTTTGGATCCAGCAAGCGCGACGGCTACGCGGCCGCGTTCGCCAAAGCCGGGACCCTCTGCTACAACGTGAGCGCTCCCTGCGCGCCGCGGCGCCCGCGCGCGCGACGCACGCCCCGCTGCTCACGGCCGCACGCATTGCGCCCGGCTGGATGGGTCCGCGCGCCGCCTGTGGTTTGCATCGTCCCAGCGCGCCTGCTCAAATCATCGCCCGTCCCCTGTGCCTCACCAACCTGCTCGCCTTCCTGTGGGCTTGTGGTGCGTTCGCTGCAACCCGCCCCCAAAACACTCTAACACACACACACACACACACACACACACCACGCGTCAAGCAGCGACGTGCTGCCGCAGCATACACACATAAAGTGCACCCATGCGGTCGCGCGCCATCGCGACACCCTCCGACAAGTTCCACATCACCCGGCCCAACCCCCCTGATTTTAAATTTTGAATCTCCCTCCGCAGGCCCCGGAGGTGCTTCTCAACGCTGACCGGGCCGCCGCCTACGACTCGCGCCCGGCTGACGTGTGGTCGTGCGGGGTCATCCTGTATGTGCTGCTGACCGGCAGCGTCCCCTTTGGCACCTTTGAAGACACCACCGGTGGGCGGCTAGTCGTGCGGCGCGGCGAGCGGGCGGGGTGCGGCGGCCTCGCGTGCCCCCCGCCTGCCCCTGCAACACCCCGCCCTCCTCAGGGGGACATCCCCCAGCTCCTCAGGGGGACATCCCCCAGCCCTCGCGCACTCCCTGCCTCGGCGGCTCGAGCCACCCGCGGCGCACTGCCAAAGGCGCGCATCCCATCCTCTCTGCACTGGCTTTGAGCCGCGGCCGCGCGTGCGCGCGGCGAAACGCCCGAACGTCCACCCCCAAAACCCCATCGGCGGCCACCTCTGGCAAACCCCCCCCCCCAAACAGGCGCGCCGCCGCCGGCAGACGTCTCGTTCCGCGTCCTGGCGCACATGGTGGGCGGCCACTACGCGCTGCCCCCGGATGTGCCCGCCTCTGATGGCTGCCGGCAGCTGCTGGCGCGCATGCTGCGGCCCAACCCCGCGGAGCGCATCACCGTAGACGAGATCCTGCAGGACCTGTGGTTCAACTCATACTCGCCGCCCCTGGTGGCCGCCGCGAACGAGACGATCTTGGCCCAGCCCGTGACGCCGCCAGGCCGCCAGGGCCCGGACGAGATCCTCGCGACCGTGCGCGAGGCGCGCGCGGCCGCGTCCGCGGCGCGGGCG
>NW_014007078.1:0-2142 GCF_000611645.1 Monoraphidium neglectum | reverse complement strand
TGCCTGTCCCATCCCCCAGACTGACGTGCACGCCTGGAGTGCCAAAAGCTTCCCGCCCTGGGCCACGCAAATTGCCCAAACCTATGGCATGCCTTTTCTCACCCAGCACACCCACCCCTCCCCCCCCCTCGGGGGCCCCTCTTGACCTTCCAAAAATCCACCCACTCGCATCATCACCACCACGTCTCAAACGTCAAAATCCTGAGCGCCTGAAACCCCACAAAACCCTCAACCCCCCCCCCCCTTGCAGGACCTCCATCAAGGGCTAAGAGGAGGTGCACGTGCCGGCCCTCAAGCCCAAGCCCATGAGGAGGGCGAGGCGCTGCGCGAGATCGCCGCGCTGCCGGACTGGGCGCGCCCCGCGTTCGCGGGCATGGAGCCGCTCAACAGGCTGCAGAGCGCGGTGTGCGACGCGGCGCTGTCAGCGGAGAGAACATGCTCATCTGCGCCACCACGGGTGGGTGGCAACGTCACCTGGGGCGGCCGCCCTGAGAAACCGTGTGTCTTGCAGGCTGATTGTCGTTTTTGCAGGGTTTTGGGAGGCTTTGGGGGGCTCTTCTGTTCTTGGTGCTTGGTGTGTTAGTCATGGGGTCCGATTGGGGGCTTGCGGTGGGCAACCAGAGGCCTGAGGAGGGATCAAACATGATTACGTGCGCGTTTGCGCGCGCGCACGCACGCACGCGCGCGCGCACACACACACACACACACACACACTCTCTCTCTCTCTCTCTCTCTCTCTTGCCCCCTCCCAGGTGCTGGCAAGACCAATGTGACCATGACCAATCCAGACCATCATGCACCAGCTGGGGCTGCACAGGGGCAAGGACGGGGAGAAAAACAAGGCCGCATTCAAGATCGTGCACATAGCACCCATGAAGGTGCGGAGGGGGGGGGCAAGCCCTTTGGTGCCGGAGCTAGGGTTTTGGGGGTACCGTGGGGATGGGCGATTTTGGGGGGGGGGGGCGTGCAGTGGGAAAGGATGTTGAAGCAGTGCTTCTGGAGGATTTGGGTCGCGGGGGGAGGGGGGGGGACATCGGGACGCCGGGCTCGAGGGCGGCTGGGTCTTGCCGCTTCCACGGCCGCGTCCGCTTGGTCCGTCGGCGTGGCTCCGCGCAGTGCTGAATTCGCGACCAACCGCTCAACGTCACCGCCGCCCCCCCCCCCTCCCCAAGGCGCTGGTGGCTGAGATGGTGGGCATCTTCACGAAGCGGCTGACTGAGGCGTACAGCATCGTGGTGCGGGAGCTCACGGGGGACGTCAACCTCACAAAGCAGGAAGTTGACGAGACACAGGTGGGGGGGTTGGGTGTGTGGGTGTGTTTGTGCGCGTGTGTGTGGTTTGTGTCATTGTGTGTGTATGTGTGTGCGCGCGTGTGTGTGTGTTTGAGGGGGGGTGGGGGTTGGTGTCGGGCGGGGAGATGAAGTACTGTTGTTTGTCCAACCGCGCATGGGACACGGGAGGGGGGCTCTCTTTTGGGGTAGGGTGGCCTGTTCAAGGGTACGGATGAGGATAAGCCAACGCCCGCGATTCAATAATGCTCAGGGGACCGGTCCAGGCGTGCTAGCTGAAATGGTTTTTATGCATGGCACGCCCCCAAACAGGAAGGGTGCAAGCTGGCCGCGATGTCACTGCTCACCCGGTGCCCCTGCGCGCATGGCGGTGCTGGCACAGCCAACCCCCCGGGGCCAGGGCTGAAAGCTGGCCGACGGCGGGCGAGCGCGGCCTGCTGGGCTACATTGTCCTGTGCAGGTGCTCGGCGCGGGTGCGTTGCGCTGCACGTTGGTGTACTTTTTATGTAGATGTCATATCGAGATTTGGGCGTGCTTGCATATCTGCCTGCTCTGCCCTGTGACTATAGAGTTGCAATCCCTGTGACTATAGAATTGCACAGGGATTGCCAGGGAAGGATTATGCACTATGCACGTGCTGTTCGGAGTGCAAATGGTATGACTTTCCACAGCTTGTAACGGTCAGGTTGTGAACGGATGCCACCATACAACCGCGGGTTTCCAATGCTCAGCGTTTCAGTTGCTGGGTGGTGGCCAGCCTGAGCCAATCCCACATGCAGCTGTGGCTTGACTCATGATCTGGGCATTCTGCGCCCCCACCTCCTGCAACCCCGCCTCCCGCGTCCCCCCACCC
>NW_014007079.1:0-2145 GCF_000611645.1 Monoraphidium neglectum | reverse complement strand
AACTCGACGACCGCAAACGCGGCGGGGGCGCCCGCAGCGCCGAGGGCTGTGCTCGCGGCGCTGCTTGCGGCGGTCGCGGCGGCGCTGCTGTGAGGGGGCAGGGCCATGCGGCGCCGCGGTGTCACTGGCGCAATGAGCGCCACGGTTGCGTGGTGCAATTTGCTTCCTTCTGAATGGGATGCAAGCGTATCTCCGCATGCAAGGGACACTTCCTCATGTGTTTGACCATGGTTTGACCGGCCCGCTCCTCGCACGCCCACCCATGAGACGCGATTTTCATTGTTTGACTACAAAACAGATTTTAGGCGGTAGCGAACGATCCCCCACACCTGCACACCTGAAAATAAGCAGCAGAGTAGCACTTTTCCCGGCTCGCGCATGCCGCCGACGACTTGATCAATTTCGCCCCGCCTTGGGGCGCGCGGCGCTCCGGCGCGTCCTGTGTCGCGCCGCCCAGCCTGCGCTGTTTGCATGAGCCACCATGCCACACGTCCCGACCCGGAGTCCCCATCGTCCCCATCCCTCCTGCATATACCTAGGGATGTTGCACCCCGCCCCTGTGGCCGGGCGGCTCGGGCATGTCACACGTTTGCGCCACTTGGCAGGGCCGCGGCGCGGTTGATGCTCAGTTGCTTTCTGAGCCCCACTCTGTGTGAGGCGCCGCATCAGGCCTGCGTGCTCTGCTTCCGCAAATGCCTGCAAGGCGTCCGGCTCCGATTCAATAGGCATATGAGTTGCTGGTTTGCTGTAACGAACTAAACCGCCTCCCCGTGATGCAGGGGGGGCTCAAGCGCCTGCGGCTACGGGGCCAGTGGCAATCGCGCACGGCGCGGGCGGAGCGCGTGCGTTTGTCAGTCGCAGCGACGGCGGCAGTGGCAGATATGCGCCGCCGCCGGCGCCGATAAACCAAACGGGGGTGCCTGGCTGCTGTACAAATGGAAGGAGGCTGCTCGTCAGTGTGGCGGCTGCCGGAAGGTGGGGGATGTGGCAGGGCTGCGTGATGGTCGCCGACATGTGGCTGGTGCGTTGGCTTGGGATGGAACTTTTGGTGTCGTGGGGGCCGGAGCCGTAGGTCCCATCACTTGAAGAGGGCGAGGTGGCAGCCGCACGCATATCAACCAATCAACCATATCATCGTGAGGTTGTGTCGAATTTAACGTTACACGAGCCCCCGCGGTTCGACTGTTGCCGCTGGCGTGGCGCGCGCGGACTAGTCCCGCTGCGCGGCCGCCACGGCCGCCTCCTCCTCGCGCCGCTGCTCGCCGCTTTCCCGCAGGGCGTCCTCGCCGCCTTGCTGCTCGTGCTGCTGCTCGTGCTTCTGCTCCTGCTCCTGCTGCTGCTCCTGCTGCTCCTCCTGCTGCTGCTGCTGCTGCTGCCCGACCTGCTGCCCCTCCTTGGCGCCCGCGTCATCCAGGGTGCAGATGGGCAGGAAGTAGAACGGCCACTTCCTGCCGGCCGGCAGCGAGAGGGACGTTGCATTCGGCATTTCAGGGCAGGTCTGAGGTTTGTCTGGTGTGAAACAGATTCCCAGCAGCAGTCAAATGCGCAAAGCGCTTCCGCCAGATGCCACCCGTGCATGCCGTTGCGGGCGCGTGCCACCAAGGCGTCCTCATCGCCAGCGCGCCGGCAGAGCGCCGCGCCGGCTGCAACTCCTTGACACGGGGCTGGTCCACAACAACCCGCGGCCACCGAAACCCCAAATCACGGCGGCCCCTCCGGGCACACCAGGCGCACCGCGGCCTCCCACTGGTGGAGACCCCCAACGTCCATCCCAAATCAACCCACCGATCCAAACCCCGCGATGTTTGAGGAACGACACGCCACCCCCCCCCCAGGCCCAATCCCTCCCTCACAGGCCCTTTGCTCTGCAAACTGACTAGTCCAGACCCTGAACGCAACCATGCGAAATAACCAGCGCCCCGTGAGTGCTCACATTTCACCTCCCACAGCTACCTTCACTCGCCCCTAAACCCAACCGCATGAGACATCAAAACCCAGCAGCCCCTCCCGACCCCGCCCTCCGCCCCCACCAGTACTTGTTCTTCACGCCCCTCCACACGTCATCCCCCAGGTCGTTGACTGCCATCTGGCGGTACTCAGTGGTCAGCCCCAACCGCTGCAGTTCCAGCTGGATCAGCCTGGTGA
>NW_014007080.1:0-2147 GCF_000611645.1 Monoraphidium neglectum | reverse complement strand
GGCCGGGGCCGCGCCCGGCGCCGCAGGCGCCGCGCCGGCGCCGGCGTCGGGCGGCGCAGGGGCCGCGTCCGCACCCGCGGCAGCGGCGGCGCCGGCATTGCCCTGGAAGAGGGCGCCGAGCTGAACTCCAGGCAAGCCCACGGCCTCGCCGCCGGCGCCGCCCTGCCCCGCCTCCTGCGCCCCCCCGCCGCCCGCGCCGCCCTGCAGCCCCAGCATGCCGAAGAGCCCCTGCAGCAGCCCCGCCGCACCGCCGCCGCCGTCGAGCCCGGCGGCCTCTTCGCCTTCCGCCAGCGGCCGCGTGTCCCGCATGAGCAGCAGCTTGAGGCGCGTCAGGCGCGTGAGGGCGCCGACTGCCTCCGCCTGTTCGGATTCTGGACAGATCGCGATGCTGAGCTGGCGCAGCCGTGGCAGACGGTCAGGCAGGGAGAGGCGCGTCTGCTGCGAGATGCGGACCGGGTGGAGCGTCTGCGGGGGCCAGGCGTTGAGAGGTGCGGGCGGGTGCCGGCAGAGTTGGTGTTGGAGGGGCGCCGGCGGGGAGCGTGAAGGCGCCGGCGCCGCGGTGCGGGCATATGCGCAGATGCCGCCCTCCCATGCACTGTGTCGGGCGTGCTGCGTACAGGACTGTGCCGATCGACGACGTGGCTGTATAGCGCCCCCGGGCCCCAAACCCACAGCCCAATCCTTTACGTGCAACTGCAGCTTCCTCAGCCGCCTCAGCCGTGTGAAAGGCGCCAGGTCGTTCCAAAGCGAGCTGCCCCGCAGCCCCTGCTGTCCATCAGCCCGCCGCGCGCCGCCGCATAGCAGTGACAGCTGCAGTGAACACGAGGCGCAGCCGCAGGCGGCGGGGCGCGGGGCCAAGGGGGGTGCACGGAGCACGTGCGTCAGGATGGCAATGCGTAGACGCAGGGCTTTGCATTTATGAGTTGGGAGTTGCGAACAAGGGAGTGTGGCCGGGTGCGTGCGCCGCACCTGACCCGGAAGTGTGCAGGTCCGCTGTGAGTTGATACATACACACGCCTCCATATAGTTGACAACTGCAGCGCGATGTGACGGCGTCCCCAAAGGGTTCCCCCAGTCCCCCCACCGTCTCAAGCCTCGTGAACCTCTGCAGCAGCCGCGCCGCGCGCTCGTCCCACGCCCCCGTCTGCCGGACCATCAGCGACCGCAGCTGCGGCGCGAGGCCCTCCGCCCGCGGCCCCGCAGCGGTCGCCCCCGCCGCCGCCGCGCCGCTGCCGCCCCCGCGCGCGCGGCGGCCGCCGCACGCCCAGCAGCCGCCGCCGCCGCCGCCGTCGTCGTCGTCGCTGCCTCCTTCGCTGCCCAGGTCCTCCGACGCCAGAGCAGCGTCGTCTGGATCAGCCTCGGCCTCGGCCGAGGTGCTATCCTCGGCCTTCTCCACACCATCGAGGAACTCGTCAACATCGGACTCATCGCAATTCATCAGGCCAGCCAAGATCTCAACAACTGGCAGGTCAAAAGCCACCAGAGTCGGCAGGATGGCTTGGACCTGGCGAGCGGTAGAAATGGCAGCAAAATGAGGGGGGTCACATGTTGAAAGGTGACGTTTTGTGAGGCAGAAGCGCGTGCCGAGCAATAGGCCAACCGCGCTGGGAGCAAGGACGGACCATCGTGTGTGCGGGGCCTCGAGCGTTGCGTGCCTCGCAGGTACCTGCTCGCCAATCCCGTGCACGCCCCCCGCGGGGCTGACGGGCGGCACGAAGTGCAGCGCCGTGAGCGACATCAGCGCGGCACCCAGCTGCCGCCAGGGCGCGCCGCGGAGGCCGCCGTGCTCGACGTTCCTGGAGGCGAGGGCGCAGGCGCGGATGGCATGCGCACGCGCACGCGCACGCGCCCACGAGGAGCGGATCGGTTGCGCCGAGGCGGAAGGCACGCGTCGCGCCTGGGGCGCATGCACGCGTGGCGGCAGACAAGCCGCCATTGGGGCCGCGGCCGCCATCATCATCTCGCTGTACCTCAAGGCGACACCTCATCACAGGCGTCACAGGCGAGGCGGCGTCCTGCAGCCGCGGCACTCACAGCTCCAGGAGTGAGAGGTTCCCGAGGCTGGGCAGCAGCGCCGGCAGCAGCGGAAGCTCTGCGAGCCGCAGCGCGTCGAGGCGGGGCCCCAGGACGCGCATGCCGTCTGGGGG
>NW_014007081.1:0-2146 GCF_000611645.1 Monoraphidium neglectum | reverse complement strand
ATGTTGGTGACCATGGGTGCTCATGGCCAAGGGCAGGGGAGGGAAGGGATAAGGGAAGGGAGCCCTCCCTGCTGCCTTCCCTTACTGAGGCCAGGTGGGATGTGTGTAAGTGTGTGTGTGTGTGTGGGGGGGGGGGGGCGGGGACCCCCCCTGAGTCTGTTGCGTTGGATTGCGCGGTGATCTAGTGTCGAGGGCGCCCACCGCAGCGCGGCAAGCCGTAAAACGGCGATGCGGGCACCGCTTGCAGTGAATGCGCTGCCGCGCCCCTCGCGAGTCGGCCGTCCCCCTTGGGCGCCTCATCCCGACCCACCCCCCTCCCTGCCGCCGAAAAAAACCCAACAACTTTCGAACAACCGCGGCGCCCCCCACGAGCCCGCCGGCCCAAGCTCACCCGCATAGAGCACGAGGCCGTGCACCTTCGCCGTGTTGCGCAGGCTGCAGCCGCGCAGCAGCACGCCCGCCGGCGGCACGGGCACCACGGCCGCCTCCCCGGCGGCGGCGCTGGCCATCTCCAGGTTGCCCGTGAAGTGGTACAGCCGGCTGTTGGGCGGCTCGCAGCGCACGGTGGCCTGGCAGGGGCGGCGCGCGGCGGGACGGGGGAACCCAGGGGTCTGGTGAGGGGGTGACGATGCGGTTACGCCGGGGGCGCCGAGAGGCTCGCGAGGTGTGTGCGCCACACCACGCGGAGGCACCTGCATGCGTGCTGTGCGGCCCTCTGCACTTGGTCACTCAACTTTTAGCATCCTGTCTCCATGGCTGCCTTTCAACAGATAACGTTGCCTTGGACCCCCCTTTGAAACACACACGCACACTCTCGCCCACACTCACACACACATGCACGCATGCTCACGCACACACGCACGCGCACGCACACACACACACACACATACATACACACACACACGCGTGCGCGCGCAAGATAAATACACTTGTGCACGCCCGCACAGACGCCACCCCCCCCCCACCTCGAATTCCCCCAGGCTGTCGCGTGTGAGGTGCTTGGTCTCGTCCAGGGCCTTCTTGATCTTGAGGTTGGTCTCGCCATCGAGCTGCATGGTCTCAATGTAGCACAGGCCGTCCTCGTTCTCGGCGGATAGGAAGAGTAGGTCGGCGGGAAAGTACTCGTCCTGGGGGGGTGGGATGGACGTGTGTGTATGTGTGTTTACATGTGTGTGTGTGTGTGTGTGTGGGTGGGTGTGAGTGTGTCTGACAGTGTGTGTGTGTGTGTGTGTGTGTGTGTGTGTGTGTGTGTGTGTGTGTGTGTGTGTTGCAACAGGGAGGTCAAGGCTGCTGGTAGATGGATTACGCTGGTTACGTAAATCAGTCTGGGGCCTTGGGCGTGCGCGCAGGCAGGGGTCAAGCTGTGTCAAGTCGTCGCACGGTGGCAGCTGCGGCGCGACGCCACGCTCAAGATGCGCCGAGGAACCAGAGGCGTCGCCGCACGGTCCAGACGCACCGGCCCATCATCCCCGCCCCTCCCCCCCAGCGAATCCGCAGGTGCTGCCAGGGGGCGGCCGCCTGCCAGTGTCCCGGGGCCCCACGCGCCTTGAACACCGTGATGACGTCACCGACGCGCACGTCCCGCCACGTGCGGGTGACAAACCGCTTCTCGGACGAGTCGAACACCTGATTTTCCATGGGACGGAGGGGTGCAATGAGGAATCTGAGTTCATTCCCCAGGGGATGCGTGGCATGAATAAATCTGAAAGCGGCATTGGGCCCCGCTGAGCGCCTCGGGCGTGTGTGCATGAGCGCTGTGATAGGTGTGCCAGGCTGCAAGCTGGGGACGGCTGCACGGGGACTTGCTGCGACGCTGACAGGCGTGGGGTCCCGCCCTACTGTCTCGCTAGCGGCCGGCGCTGCTGCGGCCGCATTCGCCCCCGCTTTGGCCGCTTTGCACGGTTAGAGCTGGCTGCTCACGCCGCCGCGAGCTGCGATCCAAACAACAGCGCCCTCGGCTCCGCGCCGCCAGTCGCTGCTGTTCACGCTTGCGCTTGCCTGCCTCCAACCACCTCCAGCGCCCTACGCACCGACCGCCACCCGCTTGCCACCCGCTCGCCACCTGCTTTCGCTGCCACCTGCAAGCACACCCGCTGAGCGCCGTCCACTTCGCCCTTCCCCACCCCCCCCCCTCATCACCACTGGC
>NW_014007082.1:0-2147 GCF_000611645.1 Monoraphidium neglectum | reverse complement strand
CCCCACGCCCCCGCCTGCTCACCGGGGTAGCCGCGGCGACCGGGCACCTCCTCACGCGCAGCAGACACCTGCGGGCGGCCGCGTTGGGGAAGGGGGGGACGGAGACGTTCTTTTCCTCGCCGTCCAGCACCGCGCGGCGGCATCGGCTCCGGGGAGAAGCCCTTGCTACGCAACATACCGCTACGCACGCACCCCACCCTACACATAGACACACACCCTTCCTGCACATACAACTCCCCATCCCTACCTTCTCAAACATACGTACACACACCAACACAGACATACACACACACACACACGAATGCGTCCACCCACACGCACAGGTGCACAAAAACACGTGCGCGCGCACCTCGCGCAGCGCGTCTGCGTATGAGCTCATGTCTGTGAGGATGACCAGCACGTGATAGCCGCACTCATAGGCCAGGTACTCTGGGGGGTTCGTTGGTGGGGTGGGGGGGTGGAGGGGGTGGACGATGAAGGGGCTGAGGGTGAGGGTGAGGGTGAGGGGGTGGCGGCGAACAGCGAGGGTTTGGGCAGAGTCCGCCCCCCAGCCGGCCCAATGCGCTAGGCCCCAGCTTGACAGACCGCTAAGTTCAACAGCCTCGCGCCGCTGACTCAGCTCGAGACTCAGTCAGAAAGTCCCGAAAACAAAACCCACAAACACATGCACACACACACACACACACACACACACACACACACACAAAGCCCCGCCCGCGCGGCCCTCACCCGCGGTGGTGAGCGCGATGCGTGGCGTGATGATGCGCTCGATGGTGGGGTCGTTGGCCAGGTTGAGGAACAGCACGGTGCGCTCCAGGCTGCCGTTCTCCTCGAAATCCTTTGGGAATGTGGGGTGGGGTGGGGTGGGGTGGGGTGGGGAGGAGCGGCGGCAAGGGAGGGACGCTTTGCAGGCGGGGATGGCACGACGCATGATGCCCTGGGAGACGCGGCGGGCCCCGCCCGAGTACTCCCCGACCACCGACCTGCCGAACCAGGTCCTTCTGAGGTTTGCAACGCCAGAGGAGAGCCCCGACAACCACCAGCTCCCCCGACCTGCCACCGCACCTCCCCCCACACCTCCTGTTGAGCCCACTGCCCCGTTCCAAACACACACGCACACACACGCACACTTACATACACACACATTCACTCTCACACGCACACATTCACACACCCAAACCCCCACCTGCTTAAAGAAGTGGCTGGTCTCCATGTTGACGCCCATGGCCGCAAAAACGATGGCAAACTGCGTCTCCTCCTCGGCCTCGCCCTTCAGCAGGTTGCCCTGGGGGGTGACGTCATCGATTGGGGGTGGGGTGGGGGGGTAAGGGGGGTAGGGGGCAGGATGATTTTGACGGGAGGAGGGGGGGCGAGGTGGTGGAGAGGAAGGGTGCGAGAGAAGGTGCATGAGGGGAATTTCCAAGTGTTGCACAAGTGTCAGAGAGCATGTGTGTGTGTGTGTGTGTGTGTGTGCGCGCGCGCGCGCGTGTGTGCGTGTGTACGTGCATGTCTGCATGCAAATGCAGCTTTCAGCAAGGGTCTGCAGACGCCAGTTCCCAGCGCCAGCCATCACATCCTCCCCCCCCCACACACACACACTCTCTCTGTCTTTCCCTTTCACACACACACACATACACACATGCACACGCACACGCTCACGCGCGCACACACGCACACTGATTCCATCCTGCCCACCTCGTGGTGCACCAGGCCGGCCTGCCTGCAGATCTGAGCCGCAATGTCGTTGTGGGGCAGACCTGCAAAACACGCGGGGTGGGGGGGGGGGGCAGCGGCGAGGGGCGCGTCGGTGGGGTTCTGGCCGGGGCAGTTGCGGGCGCCGCAACAAGCACCAGTGGAATCCGACAGGATGTGCGCGCAGGCTGACACACAGAGGGCAGGCGAGCTCTTTGTGTGCACGCACGCCCGGGCGAAACCAGAATCGGGCACGAGCGCGCCGCGCCCTCTCCGTAAGCGGGGCCTGAGTGGAAGCGTTCAAGCGGCGGGCGGCCGGCGCCGCGGGGGGCCCGCTTGCCTGCTGCGGAGAAGAGTGGGATCTTCTGTCCACGCGCGATGGAGTTCATGACGTCGATGGTGGAGATGCCGGTCTGGATCATCTCCTCGGGGTAGGTGCGCTCGCTGGGGGTGGG
>NW_014007083.1:0-2147 GCF_000611645.1 Monoraphidium neglectum | reverse complement strand
GGGGGTACAGGTGTCTGGGGGTGCTTTGCATAGGTGGTTTGCAGGGTGTTGGGACGGGATGCATGATGGGGGATCAGCGTGGAAGGAGATTGGGTTGGGCCGAACACTGCAGCTGTGCGGCCAGGAGCTGCTGCAGGCTGTGTGCACCGAGCACGGCGTGCAGCAGTTCCGATGCCATGGATCTCAGGGTTGTGAGGGCGGAGGGGACCTTACGCGGGCGTGCCCTCACTCACAAGTGTCCAGGCCAGCGCACAGCCAGCGGCACGCGGAAGGCGCCCTCCCAGCAGGAGTTCTTCTCGCAGCGGAATGGCGTCATGCCTTGGCGTGGTTCAGGGTGCAGGGTGGGTTGTTGAGGTTTGTGAGGTGATGCGCACATGCGGAGCTGCAGCGCCAAACATGTGCAGGCGCCGTGGATGAGGTGCTGATTCGCCCGGCCTCCCAACGCGCATTCCCACAGGTGATTTCAAAGCACTGCTGACCTGCATCCGGCCACGTGTTCATGTGGGGACCTGATGTGGATTGAGGGATAGGGCGGGAGAGAGCCGCAGAGTGCAGGTCAAACGTTTCGCTACCCGCTCAGCGGCTGGGGTCCTGCAGGATGACATATTGCCTGAACTTTGCAATGCAACAGCAAAACCCAGGTATGGTGCAACACACACACACACACACACACACACACACACACACACACACACACACACACACACACAAGCACGCACGAGCGGCACACCCAAGCCCCCCATTGGAAAACACATATGTGCCACATACTGCACACCCCAGAGCCCTGCTGCCCAGCATTCCCGCCTCTGACCCAACCTCACCGCCCCCCTCCACTCCCCACCGTTGTCTGTGGTGTACTGCACTATTGTGGTGTCCGCGAGGCCCAGGGTGTCCAGCAGGTCCAGCAGCTTCCCCACCACCCTGTCATGGTCAATCATGGTGTCATGGTACCTTTGGGCGGGGGTTGACCGGGAGGGTGCGGGTGCGGGTGCGGGTGAGGGTGTGGGGACGGGTTGAGGTGGGGATGCGGACAAGGGCACGGGCGACTTGAAGAGTGGGAGGGCCGTCGATTATCAGGACCAACCAGGGCCTGGAAAGCGGCGGGAGGGCCGTGGGTATGATATTGGCTGATGGAAGCAGACGCAGGCGGCGGAGCAGCGACCCAGGTGATGAATCTTTGAGGCGCGTGCGCACGCTGCCCAGGGTAGGGGGGGCATTGCGTCCGCAAGCTCGCGGCTGCACAGCCGTGCTGGCCTGCCTCCCAGTGCGCAAGGCTCACTCGGACTGCCAGCGCCCCGCCTGGCCTCGAGACTCCGGCTTGCAGTGAGTCATCTGACGATGGTTTGCGGTGCGGAGGGTGAGCAACGGTGATGGACAGCGGCGGACAGCACAGGAGAAGCACGCATGCTCCACACTACTTGGCCAAGCGATTTGCTCCTGCCGCCAAGAAGCAGCGGTCAAGCAGCTGCCCCCCCCCACTCACAAAGTGCATATGTGTTGTGTTGAACTGCGCGGTGGGCAGGCAGCACGATGCAGCAAGGCGGGAGGTGCCATGAGGAAGCTGGGGGTAGTCGCGCTTGAGCCCCTGCCAGCTAGTTGAGTCACTCAAGCTGGTTAGAACGGGTCTGACCAGAGTGCCTGTGGTCACTGCCTCGGTCACAAGCAGACCTCAGCGGCCCCTGGCCTCGGCCTCGGCCCAGTTCTCAATAATCATGTGTGGTGTTCATTGTTTCCAGGCTGACAAGGTGGGTCAACTCAAGGTGGTGCTCCCCTTGATCCCGCGCCCCTTGAACCCCTGGCCCCTTTACCCTGGCACCCCCTAACCACCCCTTCCCACCCACCCATACGAAGAATGGCTTGCCGTCCTCCTGGGCGCGCCGTATGAAGGCCTCCGCCTTGGCCAGCACCTCATCATCAATGGTCTCCATGCGCTTGCGGGTCAGGGGCCCAGTGTCCTCGATGCGGCCGTCAGCAAAGGAGTGGATGACGCCGCGCGGCCCGTACTGGGGGTTGGTAGGTGGGATTGTGGGCAATGGGTTGCTGCTTGGGGTGTATGCGGGTGTGTGAGGGGCTGCACAGCACCCTGCTTGGAATGGCACGAGCATGCGTCCGCTTATCTGGCAAATATCCAAGCAAAAGCTTGGGCG
>NW_014007084.1:0-2148 GCF_000611645.1 Monoraphidium neglectum | reverse complement strand
GGATGGGGGTGTGGAGGGGGACGAGGGGCTGCAGGCGCCGCACCAATTGCTGCCGGAGGTGGTTTTGGTTGGTGGTGGCGGCGGCAGCGGCGAGAGCGGGGGTGGGAGCGGGAGCGACGAGGATGGGGAGAGCGTCAGCGGTGCAGAAGAGGAGGGGGAGGAGGAGGAGGAGGAAGAGGAGGGAGAGGGCGGTGATGAGCAGCATGGCCATGCGGCTGTGCAGCCAGCCCCCGAGCAGCCGGCCGGCCGCAAGCGGCCGCGCGAGGACGGCACAGCCAGCGCCGAGGCCGGCGCGCCGACCGCGGCGGACGCGGCGCAAGAAGCGTACGAGCTGCTCTCGCGGCTGCTGACAGACCCCTCTTACGGCCTGGCGGCCGAGGCGGCGCCCGGCGCGGCGCCCCGCGGCCCTGACGCCGCCAGCCTCGCGCCCGGCGAGCGCCGCCTGCTGCGGCTGCTGCAGCGCCTGCAGCCGGGCGCAAGCCCCGGCCACGCGCGGCTGACGCGCGCCGCGGCCGCCGCGCAGCCGCGGCTGGCGGAGAGGATGGTGGCGGCGCTGCCGTTTGACTTAGAGCCCCGGGCGGACGCGAAGTGGGTCGCGACAGCGGCGGCCGCGGGCTGCCTGGTCCGTGGCGCGGCGCGCGCGCCGTGCGCGCTGCGCGAGCGCCTGACGGCGGCCGACGGGCACGGCGGGGCGCCGGGCGCGGATTCGGCGGTGGTGCGCGCGGCGCTGCGGCGGTGCCTGCCGCAGGCTGCGCCGAAGGTGGGCGTCGGGGCGGCTGCGGGGCAGGGGCTGCTGGCTGCAACACACCAGGGCTGGCACATGGCTCGGCAGCTGCGTAAATGACCGACCGAACTGCTTCTATCCTGGGACAAGCATGTTCCTTGACACCCTCAACGCTCGCCCTCAACCCCAACCCGCGCGTGCGCTCGACCGCTGACACCCGATGACGTCACCAGGCGCTGCTGTCCCGCGGCATCCAGCACGGCAGCCGCCTGGTGCAGCACGCGACCCTCACACTTCTGCAGCACTGCCTCGACGCGCTGGAGACGATTTTTGAATTGGCCGAGGCGCGCGCGACCTCGGCCTCCGCAGCGGCGGCGGCGGCGGGAGCAGAAGCGGCATCGAACGACGGCGACGGCGGCGCGGCGGCGGCGCAAGAGCGCGCGTCGTGGGCGGGCTTCGCGCGGCGACTAAGGGGCGCACTCAGGGCGCGGCTGCCGGACCCCGGCACCATCGTGGCTCTGATGACAACACTCGACAAGCAGCCTGCCCCGACCTCCGACGCTGAAGGCGACGCCGCCGACGCCGCTGCGGCGGCGCCGGCGGGGCCGGCGGGGCGGCGGGCGCAGGCGCTGCTGCTGCGGCACGCGGCGCTGCGGGCGCTGAGGTGGTATTGCAGGTGGCTGCCTGAGGCGGCGGCGGACGCCCATCTAGACAGCATCGCCAAGCTGCTGGGCCCGGGGGTGGGTCCGACGGTGTATGTGGGTCGGATGGTTTGAATGGGTCCTATGGTTGCACGTTGGTTTGCTAGTTCACGTAGGTTGGATGGTTGTTGTAGGTCGGATGATTTGTGACGGGATTGGAGATGGCTTGGGGGTGGGTTGTGTGTCTGCGGCAGCGGGTGCGTGCCGGACAGCTTAACAGCCGGGCGCCTATCCTCGGCAGCTTCTGCCGTGGCACCTGCCCGCATCAGCAGGTTCGTCGCCTGAGGCTTTCCTGCCCCTCTGGCCGCGCCGCAAAACGCCGCCGCTGCCGTTCTCCTTGCCGCGCGCCATTCCCCGCATCAGCGCTAGACCCGTCCAGCCAAGTCCTCACACCTCACGAGCCCTAGCGACCCTCGCGTGCCAACTCGCAGCGTCGCGCACGTTTTGTCACCTGCACCGCTGTGTGCTCGCAGGATCCGCTGACTCAGCACCCGGCGCTGCAGCTGGCGGCTTTGGAGCTCTTGCAAGCTTCCAACGCCGCCGCGGCCGCCGCGGCCGCCACAAACATCCCCCAAATCGCAACGCCGGTGACCCACGCTGACGTCATCGATGCCGTCCCTGTTTGGGATCTGTTGGAAGCCGAAGGGTCGCAGCCGTCGGATCATTTGCCGCCGCCGAGCGAGATTGCCGCCCTTCTCGCCCGCTCTCCCGCCGCCGCCGCGC